>NC_072735.1:25015776-25250187 GCF_026930045.1 Uloborus diversus
TCTAAACTACATTCAACTGAAGCATAACTTTAAAGCATTAAACAAGCAACTTTTCTTAAACTAGCCCAGAAGCCATTTTCGTTTCTGCTAAGTGCTTAGTAACAGCTCAATGCTAGAACGAGAACAGAGATTTACGATATTGTTGAACAGCCACTGAAACCTCGAAATATCTTTTGCTTTTGAGCTGAATTTTAATTGCTTTCGTACACGTTTTTGTTTAGGAAGCTTTACACGTATGCATTAACCTTTTCAGTTCTAAATTTTAACAAACAATAACTGGTGAAAAAAACCCTATTTGATGATTAGTTAGTCTGAGACATTTTATAACTTCCTTTTACAAAAAAAAAAAAGAAATTATGGTATTCGCGAAAAAAATTTCAGCCAAAAATCGGCCTTAATTTCCATTTTGCTCACCCCCAAACGAATGTTGAGTTTTTTCAACCTGACCACACGTGAATAAGTGCCTAGGAACGTACAGACACCCGAAATATCCATTTTGACGATCCCCGAGTTAATTACAACGAGTTTTCTCGTGATGTCTGTATGTACGTATGTATGTGCATATGTGTGTATGTATGTCGCATAACTCAAGAACGGAATGTCCTAGAAAGTTGAAATTTGATGCATAGACTCTTAGTGGCGTCTAGTTGTGCACCTTCCTTTTTGGTTGCATTCGTATGCTTCAAAAGGGGGTCTTTTGCCCCTTTTTGGGGGGGGGGGGGGAAATCATTGTTAATTTCGTTGTAAACTCACGTGGTGTTATAATTTGGCGTACACTTGGCGATATATGGCCAGTCTTCTGGTCGCCAAGTTTTGTCGCCAACTTAACGACAAATTTGGCAATTTTTTTTATTATTATTATTATTATTTTAAATCTGGTTTTAATTTGGCCACTGTTGGTGATATTTGGAGAGTAAACTATTGAATCATATTAAAACTGCCAATAATGAGAAAATGACATTAAATTGGAGTAAAAAAAAAATCTAATTTGAATTCTGAAACTTTGAATTCAAATTATGTTTTTCGCAATAACGAGTTGCGACAAGACCCTACTCATTAGAGTTATTGTTTCTAGAAATGACTCCCCCCCCCAAGCATGTCCCTCCTCCTGGGTGGTTATGTGTGTATAGTTGTGTGTGTGCAGGCTTAAGTGTGTGCACGTAGGCCTGTGTATGTGTGTAAAGGCGCTCACGCGTTGGCGAGTGTGTATGAGCATGCGTGTGAAGGATATGGACGCCACCACCCAGCAGAAGTGGATTCCGGGGGACAGTGCTCAGGAACAGAGCAGCCGTGCCGCCGCACAGTGTGGCATCACATGACTTTCTTTTTGCGCAATCACGATTGCTTATTGTTCTCATTTGACAGTCCTTGACGTTGGGATTATTTTTCAGCTTGGACCAGCAGCACCACCGCCCACCGGCGCGGCGGCGCACAGTGTGGCATAGTGGGCAAAAATCCACCGAACTCGCGGGTTTTGAGCTAGGATCTTCTATTATGGCTCAAAATGCGGCAAAATTCTTCGACTATTTCGTAGTGGTGCTACAATTTTGAATTTCTTAACCCCCTAAGCCCCGCAGAGCTCAGAATGGACCCAAGTCCCGATTTTGAAAACTAAAAAGTATGACCATATTTTTTCCCTGATATGTGGCTCAATGCTTAGTATAAATCGAGGAATTGGATGATAAAACACAACTTTTGATCGCTGCCGGGTGTTTAGAAATGCTTTTTTCCACCGTATAAGTCATTAAAAACATTATTTTTCAGGTTTTTCCGTTGAAAAAATGGGTTTTAACGGTCTTCACACATCTCCCGCGCAAGAATAAATATATATTTTAATTCTAACCTACAAGTTTTCAATCATTTTCCAAAGTTCAAAAGGCAAAAACCTCCCTAAAACACCGAAAAATTGCTCAAAGTCCGAATTTCAGCTCGAGATTCTACCATTGTCCACGGAAATACATCTGTGCAATAGCGGCAAACAGCTTATTTTATATGTATACATTTATATGTATACATTTTGAGAATAAATCGTCTGCGTTCGAATAAAGACCTTTACATTTAAAATTTCCGAATGCTTTTGATGTTTTTAAGAAAATTTAATGTATTAAAGTAACAGTTGAGCAAATGTGTAGACGCAATATTAGTATGTTTGTCTATTTCCTTGGATTAATCGTAATATTCGAATTGTAACAGGTATGTTCACTCTTTTACATAAGTATACAAAATAGAAAACTTTGTCCTCTGTTACATAAATAAGTATTTAAACAAATTATGTAAATTACATTTTTTTAAAATTAGTTTCTGTGTGTAAGACCAACAAAACAACATAAATTTTAATATAAATTCAATAAAACTTTATAATAAAGTTAAAATAACATGTCTTTACTGTTTTTCAAACAGAAAGTGAAAGCTAATGGATATATATTTGTGAATATTTGTTTTTAAATTAAATAGAGTGAAGTAAAATCATATAAGTTCATTAATCCTTTCATCCCTACCTTAAATTTAGCTGTATTATAACCTATAAATGATGTTGTTAGGAACAAAACTGGGCTAAAAGGGTTCATCTGAGCATTAATTGTTTAGTTTAAAACACATTAAAATTTTAACATGTGTTTTTACATTTTAAGTAAGAACACTTACGTAAAAGAATGAACATAGAGTTACAATTCAAATATTACGATTATTCCGAGGAAACAGACAAACATACTAATTTTGCGTCTACACATTTGCTCAAATGTTACTTTAATATATTAAATTTTCTTAAAAACATCAAAATCATTCGGAAATTTTAAATGTAAAGGTCTTTATTCGAACGCAGACGATTTATTCTCAAAATGTATACATATAAATGTATACATATAAAATAAGCTGTTTGCCGCTGTTGCACGGATTCATTCCCGTGGACAATGGTAGGATCTCGAGCTGAAATTCGGACTTAGGGCAATTTTTCGGTGTTTTAGGGAGGTTTTTGCCTTTTGAACTTTGGAAAATGATTGAAAACTTGTAGATTGGAATTAAAATATATTTGTTCTTGCGCGGGACATGTGTGAAGACTGTTAAAACCCATTTTTTCAACGGAAAAACCTGAAAAATAATGTTTTTAATGATTTATACGGTGGAAAAAAGCATTTCTAAACACCCGGCAGCGATCAAAAGTTGGGTATTATCATCCGATTCCTCGAGTTTTACTAAGCATTGAGTCACATATCAGGAAAAAAATATGGTCATACTTTTTAGTTTTCAAAATCGCGACTTGGGTCCATTCTGAGCTCTGCGGGGCTTAGGGGGTTAAGAAATTCAAAATTGTAGCACCACTACGAAATAGTCGAAGAATTTTGCCGCATTTTGAGCCATAATAGAAGATCCTAGCTCAAAACCCGCGAGTTCGGTGGATTTTTGCCCACTATGCCACACTGTGCGCCGCCGCGCCGGTGGGCGGTGGTGCTGCTGGTCCAAGCTGAAAAATAATCCCAACGTCAAGGACTGTCAAATGAGAACAATAAGCAATCGTGATTGCGCAAAAAGAAAGTCATGTGATGCACACATCAGCTCGTTTCTTTTTACCGTATGCTACAACTACGTTGCTTATAAAGCTTGCAGCTCGTGAAATCTCGAGCTCATCGAAGAAATTTTGGTAGTACATTTAATCATTTGAAATAAACATCAAAGCGTACCCAATCAATTTCAAAACTATCGGTACCCGCACGGCTTTGCCCGTAGTAGAAAAATGTAAAGATCGTTTAGTTCGCCTGTATATTAACAAATAATGGATGATTTCTCGCCAATTTGCTGTGTTCATTTGCTCACCCATGTTACGATTCCACGTTATGAAAATTTGGTAATTTACTCGTTTACGGTATGATAATTTGCTCTGTAAAATGTTCTTAAAATTGGAATGGAAAAAGAACAAAATCAAATTTTCGAAAAATCGCTTCTAGGTGCTCACCTCCTATGTTACGAACTAATTCTGTGCCAAATTTCATGAAACTCAGCCAAACAGTCCAGGCCCTATACGCGTAACAGAGATATAGAGATCCAGAGACACAGACGTCCAGAGACACAGACTTTCAGCTTTATTATTAGTAAAGATAATGTACCAAAAATGATTTTAAATAAAACCGCTTATTATTTTCCCTTTTTAATTCAAAATCATGTACAACAAAGAACTTTAAATATAAGCAACTTATATATTTTACCGTTTTTAATTCAAATTATTTGTTGAAGAAAAGGATAAAAATGTTTATACTGAGCTCCACTGCAAATGATTCAGGATAAAATATTATGTTTTTAGAGGGTAAATTGATTATTTATTGAACTTTGACGAACATTTGTTTATTATTTGTACTATGTTTATATGTTCTTGGATGATTAGCTTTTTATTATTATCTTAAGTTATAAACTGGTTTTAAATATGGTTCCTCTTGGAGTGGTGGAATTTATTCAGGTTATTGTTAGCCTTGACTCACATCTACTCAATCAGGGATTTTCGAATAATCAGGGCAAAATACATTGATTAGTCTGTAATTTAGTTTCCTTTATATTATATGTGAAATGAGTTTTTGTAGAAAAAAATTCCTTGATATTAGTTAAATTAAAATTGAATTCAAATATTTAAAAAAATTTAATCTTATTCTAAGGCATTTTTTGTAATATTTATCACATAAGCAATTTGAATTGCCTAAAAAGATGTTTACATTTTGATTTCAAAAATCACAAAATCTCATAACTAAGTATTATATAAATTATCTATAGATGCTCTAGGCTTGTCTAGTAGTTCCGAAAATGAGACTAATGAATGTGAAAAATGCGTCACTGCCTACCTCATATATCACAGTAATCATTTTTCAACCTTATTGCGAGAATTAATCCTGAGTTGCACATTGGGTAATGATTTTGTTTTTACTTCCTTTTACGAAAAAGGAAGTATTGTATTCGCGAAAAAATTTTCACTCAAAAATCGACCTTAAATTCCATTTCTCTCACCCCCGAATGAATTTTGAGTTTTTTTTCGACCCGACCAGACGTGGATAAGTGCCTAAGGACCTACAGATACCCGAAATATCCATTTTAAAAATCCCCGAGTTAATTACAACGAATTTTCTCGTGACGTCTGTATGTATGTATGTATATGTGCGTATGTATCTCGCATAGCTCAAAAAGAGTATGTCCTAGAAAGTTGAAATTTGATACGTAGACTCCTAGTGGGATCTAGTTGTGCACCTTCCCTTTTGGTTGCATTCAGATGTTCCTAAAGGGGTGTTTTTCCCCTTTTTGGCGGGAAATCATTGTTAAATTCGATGTAAACTCAAATTGTGTTATAATTTGTCGGACACTTGGCGATATATCGCTAGTCCTTTGGTCACCAAGCTTTGTCGCCAACTTGGCAACAAATTTGGCGATTTTCTTTCTTTTTTTTTAAAATTTGGTTTCAATTTGGCCTCTGGTGGTGATATTTAGAGAGTAAACAATTGAATCACATTAAAATTGCCAATAATGGGGAAATTACATTAAATTGGAGTAAAAGGAAGTCATGTGATGCACACATCAGCTCGTTGTTTAAACACATTATGAATATATAGTATATGCGTTATCCACAATAAGTTTTAGTGGTAAAAGATAGCAACAAAATCTTAATGCCTGTCCAGAAACATTTTATTGACCGTTGTAGGTAGTTATTTTCAAATTTGCTGTAAATGTTTAGTATTGCGTACGTAACAGTATAGTTTACAGTACTATGTACTAGAGTGGTAGGTACCGTCAAATGGTGCTCCTGTTTTGTATATCGACGCCTCAAAGCAACGGTAGGATATCTTAGTGTTATTCCATTGATTATTTGTCTTACTGTTGGTCTGAGGCTACGATGTATTTAAAACTATTAAGTGTACAATCATTGTGTTTACATAAAAGTCAGGGTTGACCTTTTCCCCTTGAACGCTCGTACATTCCCTCAAAAGACATAGAACACCCCACAAACACAAGAACCTTTCCCGCAAAACAAAACCCTGTTGAAGCTCTAAAATTGCAATGCCGCAATCTAAGCTATGACTCTGTTGGTGGGTACCCGTGTGAAAATGATAAATTTCTACAATTTAGTAAACTATCATGTGTGCTGTCAAATTGCTACTATTTTACAGGCTGTTGTATGCCCTCGGATTGACATTGAATTAAATATTGTTATATGTAATACGAAAGAGATGATTCGAAAACGATTTTATATTGAACCAGCTGTAGCATGCAAGGAAACAACAAACTAGGCACTAACTACGATAGAATTTGCATCTGGTACATAAAAGCATTCCTCCTTGAGTGTAAGTTGGACATTGAGAAATAAAATGAAGGCTATCAAACTGAAAAAACATTCTTAAAAACCACGTTTATTGATTGAAAAGTTTGATAAATAACCATGTACGCATAAGAATTGAAAAAAAAAAAAAAAACATAAACCTATTTTCTCGTATATCGTTGCACATGAGAAAAACATCCAGATAAATATGAGCTTATGAGGAAAAAAGAGAAACAGAATCTTAGTCCTTTTTACTAAGTTTGGATTTTCCAAAATATATTAGGCTTCTGAAAGATAAAGTTTCGCCGAAGATAAGCATTTCTGTATAATTTTACATCAACCAAAATCATTTTGAGACTGGTTCTTCAGTACTGCTTAGTATTTTCTAAATGTTAGTTAGCATGAAACTGGACGGTTGTTATCATATGGCTAGTTATTACGTTCAGCATGAAATTATTACTGAATCCTTGTCAAATTCTTTAAACGTTCTTAAATGGCTGTTATAAGGATATCACTGTGGCTTGTTTGTTATCATGCAACCCTGTATAGTGCTCCTCAGCTCGGTGGAAGAGTCAAAAAGATCGAAATCGTATGAAATATGGAGAAAAATTAACAGGATAAACAGATCAATACTTCCACAATGTGCACCTCAACGCGAAGTTTGTCAGGTGATATTGGTCGAAATTTATTTCAGATTGTAAACAAACAACAATGTTTCACAAAATTGCTGGTTTCGCCAACTCTTGATTACATCAACCCATGCTTTTATCCCTTGTTTTCAGTTGGTTTTGGTTTAAAATCGTTCAAGGACATATGCCAACAAACCTGAGAAGCACTATACACGTGCCTGATTGAAAGTCTATATATATATATATATATATATATATATATATATATATATATATATATATATATATAATGATCAAAATTTGATGTAAAATATTCTACATTTAAACAGCGCAATGTTGCAGCTAAAGTAGTTAAATGTATTGAAAATATAGTAAAGTATGTAGTTTCACATACACGGGTAGCACAGAAATAAGTGTATGTAACAACGAAGATAAACAACAATAACAACAACAAAAATGAACATGGAACGTTAAAAATAAACTAGGAACATTGAAAACAAGAATTGATGAAATCATGGGTATTAAACTGCTGCTACGTTTACGAAGAGCTGGAACAGCTGGCATATTAAATATTCTGCAAGGTTTCTGTGCGGGTCAGTACCATACATGCAGCAAAATTAATTAGAAGTAAAAGTATATGTATTTGAATTGACGAACTTATATGTGTAGCTACTTATAAGGCTTAATATAGTAAGCAGGAAGATTATAAAACGTTATAGATGCTTATTTTTTGGATAAATGCAATAAATTTTACATATATAAATAGTATGCTTATTAGTAATATGCTGTCATGTATTACCAACCCTAGCATATTACTAATAAGCATACTATTTATATATGTAAAATTTATTGCATTTATCCAAAAAATAAGCATCTATAACGTTTTATAATCTTCCTGCTTACTATATTAAGCCTTATAAGTAGCTACACATATAAGTTCGTCAATTCAAATACATATACTTTTACTTCTAATTAATTTTGCTGCATGTATGGTACTGACCCGCACAGAAACCTTGCAGAATATTTAATATGCCAGCTGCTCCAGCTCTTCGTAAACGTAGCAGCAGTTTAATACCCATGATTTCATCAATTCTTGTTTTCAATGTTCCTAGTTTATTTTTAACGTTCCATGTTCATTTTTGTTGTTGTTATTGTTGTTTATCTTCGTTGTTACATACACTTATTTCTGTGCTACCCGTGTATGTGAAACTACATACTTTACTATATATATATATATATATATATATATATATATATATATATATAAACGGTTGTATATGTGTGCGTTAGTGTGTATGTTCACTGTACAAAACTACGGTTAATGTTGGATCTTTGCTAAATTTGGCACAGATGTTCTTTGATGCTCAGGAATTCACATAAGGGGGGGGGGTATTCAAGAAAATCCATTAAACGGAATTTTCAAGCCCATGAATAACAATGACGAAACTTTTGGAATTTTTAAGGAATAAAAAAGGTCTAAATTTTAATTTTGAGTCATAAAATTGTTCTTTTCTACACGTTTACGAGAAGTTTTACTCAATTTTTTCCTTTTAAGTCTAATTTTTGAGCATGTGTCACTTGACACATTTTTTATTTTCGAGGTAGGCCATGCAACGTAGCTATTAGTAAGCAAATAAATAAAGCATTCTTACCTTTCCATATATCCCAGCTGCTGAGAATTCAGTCTCTGCCACCATGACCGCGATTCCGAAGATGGCCATAATGAGGGCATAGTCACTGACCCTCCGCCTCTTCTCGAACAGGGCTTTCCGCCGCCCCAGCCGATAGCCCACGCTGGGCCTGTGCTGGGCGGCGGAGGAGCAGCGGCGCCGCCGCGCCGCCGGCGTCACGCCGCCCTCTTCCGCCGTCGCCGCCGCCAGATTCACGCTGCTCGAGCCCATCTCCTTGAACCGCCGGATGGCACCGTGCATGCGCAGGGGCAGGCTCGGCGGCGGACCCGTGCCCGAGGGGACCCCCGAACCGCCCAAAGCGGCCCCCACAAATCCCGCGGTCACCCCAACACTAGCCGTGGCTGGGGATGATGGGGAGGCCCGTCATGGAGGATCTCTGGCGAAGACAACACACACACCCACGCACGACTCTCTCTTTCTCCTTCCAGCTTCACATTCTCTCTACCTTCTCCGTGATCTCGTCTGTTTGGATTTGTGACGATCGGGTTCGGGGAATGGCCGAGGTGCGCAGACGCGGAAAAGACTGAATTGGGGATTTCGGATAGGGAATTTTTCCTTCTGTGGTGGCGGGGTAAAACGCAGATGCCCTTGACGCGGATATATCAGAAAGAATTCATGTTCGGTCCTTTTATTTTTGCCGTGCGTGTGAAACCTCCTTTTTTAATTTTTGCTCTTCGCCTCGGATGTTGAGGATAATTTATATTTCTAAGCTTCCCCACGTAATAATTTTCCACTTCGTCTTGTTTAGGTTTAACCTTCTAGAAGTTCCTATCATAAAAGGAAAATAATGACGTTCAATCTGATAAATTATGCAAGAAATGCATGACAAAGAAACATTTTTTTTTCTTTTAAAATATTGCATAAAATTGCCCGAAGTTTTTTAACATCACAAAGATTTTGCAGTTTTCACTAATAGCTTTGTTTCCGATTTAAGATTGCAAAACTCAATTTTTTTTTATTGAAAAGTCAAAATGTTTATATGAAAGTACTTTTATACTTTTAACTCTAAAATTACTTTTTCATTAATTTTTACGAAAAGTTTATGAGGGGAAAAAAAGTAAACAATCAGGGAAAAAAGACGAAATATCATTATTCCAGCGTTCGAGAAATCGTTTGAAAGTTCAACCTTGATCATTTTCATTTCTTACCGGTTTAAATAGAGCAACAAATTCTATTTTTCACTCAGGTTTGCCCTAGTCTACTCGACTCGAAGAAGAATGACATTTCGTATTCCTTGCATACAAATACTACTCTTTATTAGTTTAAATGAAAGGAATATTAAATTTTAATTGTAGTTTTTGATCTGAATCTTATGTGACGGTGCTTTTGCGTACCCATTAATGAGATTTGAGTTTTAGTAAATTAAATCGCCTTAATCATATTTCTGATTTGTGATCATATGCTTTTATTAGTTTCTACCGTTTCGAGAAACAAAAAATAGAAAGATAGCATTTTTAATTTTTGTAACTAAGTCTTAAGATAAAGGCGACGAATATAGTGTCCGTTTAGTTTTTGTCCCTAAACACATGATAAGAGAAAATAATAATTTTAAACACAAGATGAGATTTAAGCGTCTTGCATTAGGATCATTGGAGTTTAAAAGCTTAACAACAAATTTTAGAAATGAATTTTGACTTTAAAAAAAACCTGAATATATGTACTTGCACGGTGTATCACCTATTATAAAACACCACAACAATAACACTAGAAAACAACTGTTTGCATTTCAGCCATTATTTACTCTTATTTAAAGGGGTTTTTTTTTATTTTTAAAAGCATTTAAAACAAACTTTTTTATTTTATTTTTCTGTAAAGGAAAATTGCAACCTATCTTATTTCAATGTCTTTTAATTATCAATGTAATAACAAGTACACAAACCCTTTTTTTTTTCTTTTTTTTAACACTCTATTGTCTAATTTGCAATGTGCTAACATTTACGCAGCACAATCCTGTTCACAGAAAAGTTTATTTGAGAATGAAAAACAAAAAGATATATTTTTTTGTTTTGTTTGTGCCCAATTTATTTCAAAATTACTAAAAATATTTTATTAGCTAACCTAATTTCATAATTTGTTGGTTTTGAACTGGTTTAGACTGGTTGCTTAGAAGATGGCGTCATACAATGGAAGGTTGAAGAAAGCTGCTTAGAGAAAGGGAGAAAAAATTGTATTTCTCAGCAAAAAAATTACGATGGAAAATTGCGAACCATCGAGCCAAAATAAATACCAGCTTCTGAATTAACTGCAGAACGGAAATGTTTATCTTAACTGTTCTCATCCTTTGGATAAGAATGTTGGCAACCGTCCAGAATAAGAAATTAGCATTATGTTTTTCAGGAAAACGTTTTTTAGCATGTTAGGAATATTTTCTTGAACATGGTGCAAACAGGTTTACAGCTGTTCGTCAAAAATTTAAGCTAAACGTATGTGATTTTTTGCAAGGAAAAATAAAAATGTATTGATTCAAATAGGTTTATTTCTAAAGATATCTTAGTTTTTTGGTTTTCTTTTTCATTATTTAAAAAAAATTAGAACAACAAAACCCCGAAGGAAAAATAATATCAATAACAGTTGATTTATTTATCTATTTATTTAACGATTTTCCATAGTTAAACTATAGAATTTATTTTAAATCTTAAAATATCTATCTAATTAGGTAACTCATATTTCAGAACTGCAGTCCTCGGCTGGAAATGACTGAGTTGGCGGTGTATTTCATGTATTTCTACTTTAGCCCTGGCTAATCGGCGGTAATTTACTGAATATACTGTAATGATTTATTTTAATACGTATGCATTTAAGTACTATGCGTAGTTAAACGTTTCTGATTAACTGTATGTTTTTCAAATTTAAATGCGAACGTTTTCATTTTTTAATTATTTTTTATTATTATTATTATTATTTAAGTAAAGACTTCTTTAGTTGAGTTTGGTGTTTTCGGTAGGGGTGAGTCACATTTTTTGTCAACGACATATTAAGCTAAGGTTAACTTTATACCCGATTTCATGTTTGCTTTGGACGAGTCTCGTGAGTTCGTGTCACCACCATGCATTAATAGCATTATATCTGTAGTTCTAAGGGTGACGTTTCGCCAAGTGATTCTTCTGCAAATTTCTATCCCCATCTATTATTTAAACAAACGAAATTTGTACGTATTTTTATTACTTTAAAAATACGTTTCTCCTTGGTTGCCTTTCCAAATATGGTCAAAAGTAGGAGAAACCTCGAGCCGCCATCTTAAATCTTTGGTGCGTTTATTCAGTTTCCGTTTCATATCTCGAAAATTATTTACTTACGCGCAAAATCATTTCTTGATAAACTAAAGAGCATACAATTACCTTCAAAAAAGGTGTTTTTAATTTTATTGTAGCTGTAAGGGGGGGGGGATATTTTATCTCAAACTTCATGAATTTTAAGCAAGTTACGAGCTAAAAAGAAAAATGTTTTTCGGGCCTTTCGCAGATTCCCAAAAATAAAGAGTGGGGAAGAGTCAGTTTTTGAAAAATTTACGAACTTTGCAAATATATACTTCCGCGCCTCTTAAATCTATAAACAAATATTAAAACACCGTTTAATAAAGGTAGCTCAATGCGCTTTAATTTATCAATTAACGATTTTACTTAAATTTTGAGACATGAAAAGAAAACTGAAAGGCACACCTAAAAACCAAAATGACAGCGCGAGTTTTTCCCCATATTTTGATACGCAACGCGCCAAAAACATATCACTCTTTAAAAAAAAATTGCAATAAAAATTGTATTTTGTGTAAAAACAGATGAAGGTAGAAATTTTTTTGTGGGATCTTGTACTATTAGTGCTGTGTATATGTATACAAGAAAAGTAAAATGACTGTTCGGAAATGTCAATAGGCGTATACTGTGCATTGTTTTAATTGTGTTTTAGTATGATAATTTAACTATTTAACTGTAGGATTACTACGCAATGCAACTGTGAATGATAAATATGTTAATATTTTTATAGGAAAAATAAATAGAAAAAAAAATATTCTAAATATTACTCATATTGGCATCAATATTTCTATATTTAAAAATAAATAATATTTATCTTTTAATATTTGACCGCAACGACATGCCGCTATAAAGATATGCCGCAATGATAATTTTGTGGTGATACAGGAGCGATCTGAATAGCGTAACTTCTAGTTTTTCGATATCATTTTAGTCATGAATTTCAAAACTAAACATTCCGAAATTTAAAGATGTTTTTAGACTTTGAGTTTTAGAATTTTGAATATATGGTTATCAATGGTGTATTTATCTTACATTATGGGAATATTTAGCTGAAACAATTGGAAGTAGTCTACTTTTTATTTTAGAAAATATTTTATTTTATTGCAAAATGTTATTTTATGAATTTATAGTTTATTGTCAAAAATTAAACATTTTTTGGAAAAATGATTACGCATAAATATTTTTCAATTTCACCATTATAAGTTTGCGAAAAAGGATTGAAAAACAAATACCATTTCTAAATGTAGGGTCTGGTCGGGTAAAGTGGTCATAAGATCGTAGGTTTTCAGCTTAGGTGGATGATAAATACAACAAATTCTTTAAACACTTCAACTTTTTTGTTGTTATTTTACATTGCATTATTAAAGAACACGGTACATTGAGTTTTAGGAAGAAAACTATTGATTTTAGTAGTTTTATAGCACTTTCCTTTCCTTATGTTTTTATGACCACTTTATCCCATGGGGTGGGGTAAAGTGGTCATAGTTAAAAATCGATGCAAAACCATTATAAATAACCCTAAACTTGTATATTTCGGTTGTTTTTATAATTACAAGTATACTCACGAGTACATGCGTGTGTACATGAATATATACGTGTCGTGTTATACACGAGTAATCACGTTCCTACATGAGTAGAGACATGTATACATCAGATACATGCATGCACGTGCCCACTCAAGTATATACTTGTATATACAAGTATATAAGCATGTATACGTGATTACCTGCAGGAGTGTATACGTGTCACGTGTATATGAGTATATACGCGTATAAAGGAATATTATATGCACGTATGCACTTGTATCTCGAGAAAATACGTGCACACTTGAGTATATATGTGTATAGTAGACTTATATACGTATATATATAAGTATATATACATATACGAGTATACAGGAGTCAAATCGTGGATACATCCATTGAGAAGGAATACTAATGGAGGGAGCCATAGCAAATGTCTCAGTGAAATAAGCTTGGGATCCAATGTTTCCCAGGTCAGGTGACTTGTTTGGCTGGGAAGTTGCGGCGTTTTGGCACGCAATCGCTCTTTTGGCATTAAATATTTTTCAGACTACGCGACGGCGCTTATTATGAAGTCGGGGCTACAAATCAGAGCAACTCTGGCTCCTACTCTTTTACTGCATAATAATAAATAAATAAATAACGGATACAAATACAGGCCTATCATTCAAACTCCCTCTCCCCACTTCTTTCCGGATTTAAAATATAATGTAATTGCATTTTTCATGTATTTTGATGTTAATTCCCTGAAATGACGGGCATGCACAAATAGTTTAAAGTGTTCTGTTATTGACTGAAAATTTATGGATTAATATGTATTGTAATCAATGTTTTGAAATGATTTCATACTCAGGCATACTAGTATTTAAATTGAAGCATAAAAATAGCAAATCTTTATTCTTGCCCATCTACTGTTCACAGGAGCATGGCGAAAAGCTACTCGCCAACAAAGCAAACGTACACAAAATGCTTAAGAGCCATTAAAATAATTACTAGTTAAGTAAAAAGTGTTTTTATGGAACTAAAATGTTATTTGCACTCAAGATATACAATGTTTTATAACTTTTATAGGTAAAATAAGTACAAAAACTTATAAATTATAGGCAACTGTGGAATATGTACTCGTTGAATGCATATAAATGTTATTTTTTCTTTATTTGGAAGTGAAAAACATTCGTACATGCTAGGGAAAAGTTACTGGACCTCCTGGTGTAGCTTTTTCCTCACAGTTTACAGTGCTAGAATACTGCACTATTACTATAAATCTTAATTTTTCCCTTCTACAGTTAAAGGTTTTTATCATGCATGGCTTCAGCTAATGAAAACTTCTTCAGCGGTTACGGGGTCAACTCGAAATTGCTCCCCAGATCACATGGTACTGTTGCCGTATCGGGATAGTAGGGTTGCCCTCTCTCCATCTATTCCTTCTCAATGGATACATCCAGTGCGTCTTTGGTACGTGTCTACTCACGCATACAGAGCATGGAAGCACGAGTATATACGCGTGTATAAGTGTAAACACGATTATATAGATGTATATACGTACATTTACGTGCATACACCAGTACATGTATGTACACACGAGAATATACGCTTATATACATGACGGCCTACAGAGTGAATCTAAGCTTTTGGGTAAAAGTCAAAGGGGTGTGAGAGGGGAGGATAAAAAGCTAAGAATCATAAGGAAGTCATAATCACTGACGCACATAAAGCCAGAAACTGATGGATGCAAAGCAGGGCACAAATATAATTTTACCTAAAATTTTAGTTTTTAAGAAATATTTAGAGCAGTTGTTAAAAGTTACGGCTTGTAGTAGCTCTAATAACGCATCGCAACAAAGGCGCAGTGACTGATGAAAGTTTTTCAAAAGTCTCGTTATTGCAACAGATCTGTGAATGCGACTCATGTATTACAGCTCCAGGCCGCAAATTTCATCAATCGCTTTAAAACTTTCTTAAGGCCTAAAATGTTGTGTAAAATTGTCTTTGTGTAATAAAATTAACTTTTTTTGCATTCATCAGTTTCTGCCTTTGCGTGCATGTAGCGCGTCAGCACTGTGTTTGTGACCATATGTTCCTTATGATTCTTGATTCTTATACTCTATTTACTCTATTAACACCTTTTAATAATTTGCTCAAGAGTTTAAACTCACCCTGTATACTTGTATTTCTTATGCTTGTATGTAAGTGTCTACTCGAGTATGTACGCGTATATACGTGTCTACCTGAGTATATAAGTGTTCTTATATATACGAGTATAAGCGAGCATACACGTGTATAGTAGAATGTATAGCTGTATGGATAAAAAATACTTGCAGATACCCATATACGTATTTATTGGCTCATTTATGTGAATACGTCTATATACGTGCCTACCAGAGTTTTTATGCGTATATATACGCATACACTCGTATATTTAATCCTGTTTACTGTAAAAACAATACATTTTAAGTAAAATTAAAATTTAATTTGCATCTGACTTATACTTAAAGATTAAGTGACATTAGAAGAACAATGTTCGTTAAGCCTAATATTATGACCACTTTACCCCATCTTACTTAAATAGTTCTGAAAATTTATCTAAAATAGATTCAGCTAACTGCTAATGAATAAGAATTCTTGAGACATGTAGAAATCTTTCTGTGCAGTTAATCTGTTCCCAATTCTAACAAACAAAATTTCCCACGAAAGTTGAAATATGTGTTTCGGTTTTGAAATTTTTCATATTCACGCAAAATAGTTTCTTTTTAGCAAATAAAATTTTGCCAGCTGTAAAATAGTGTATTTAAAATGTACTTTCTAACTGCCCTACTCTGAAATAAAATTTTCATATTCATTCGAACATTTATTTCCAAGCTATAGCCATTTATTTGACGTATGACCACTTTACCCCATTGATCACTTTCCCCCACCAGACCCTAAATTTTATGTATTTGTTTAAGTCATCAATCTTACGGGAGAAAAAAAGAACAGTTGATATTTCGAACTGCAATCGTCTTATAAGTTAAATAACAATTATAAGTTCTAATGAATAGAGTACCTATTAATCACAGTAATACAAAGTTAAAAAAAAAAGTCACGCATTTTCATTTTAGTGGACATGACATACTAAATCAACTAAAGAGATTGCCAGCACTGTTTCTTAAGCAAGCGAATTATGCATATTCGTTACAATTCTGAAAAGAGAAAGTACATTTTAAAGGTTACTGTTAATATTTCACGTTTAACATCCATTTTACAGATTCAACAATTTTTCATTCTAAAATTTGATGGTTGACTCTGACTTCGTATCTTTGGCAAAAATTTATACACGGAGGAAAAATGACTGATTCCGACTCTTGGATATTCGCCTCAGACTCCGACTCTTTTATCTCGAAATAAGTCCAACTCCGACACCGCAAACATTGGCAGAGTTGTGGACTCTATGGGAAATGACCGATTCCAACTCCGACGCTTTGAATTAAATATTAAATACCTTTGACTCCCGAATCTGACTTGTTTATCCCAAAATGAGATTGACTCTGACTCCGACTCCACAGCTATGGTATTTACCATGAAATTATTATTGTTAGTATGATTTGTTTTTATTTTCACTCTAAGGTTTTAATTTATGTATTCAGTTTTTGACAGAGAAATTCGGAGTCCTTTATGTTTCTACGTAAAGAATGCGCAGACGATTTTTTTCTTTGAGAGTGAAAATCATTTCTTTAGTTGACATTTTATTGCTTTTATTTATTTTTGAAATTTCATTTTTTCATTTTTAAAATTATTTTTTGGCAACAAGGGAAAAATAAACGATTTTTTTTTTGATATGATGTATTTTTTTTATTGAGCTTATTAATTTTAATTTTTTTAATGAAAGGGGCTAAATATTTTATTTTTTAATGGAATAAAATGTATTTTCTGCTTTGTTTAAAAGGTGCTGCTACTTTATTTGTCCGTTGATTTATTTTTTACGCATCTTATTCTTTAGATGAGCAAGGAATATTTTATTTCTAGAAATCGGCTTAAAATATTTTTAAAAATATGGTATAAATAATTTGCGATTTTAGCTAATTTTGAGAATTTTATCAGATACTAGAAAGTTGATATTGGTATACAGGAAAATAGGCTTTTTGAGTTTTGGACGGAACGTCTTGTTACTATCGGCTTGTAATGCTGCATTACTTCATCTTTCTTTACGAAATATTAGTTTAAATATAAAGGGAAGAAAGATAGAAGTTACTGTAAGGGAACGCAAACACTCAGTCACTGTTTTACAGAAAACAGTTGAAAACATCATTGGACATTTTAAACATGTTTCAAACTTTTATTTAGAAGCACAATCTCTTAAACTGGTTTTAAAGTTAATGTGTATGAGAAACAGTTTTGAAATTCTCTGCTGGAGGTTTCTCTTCGCAATAAAAAAAAGTGAAAAAAAAATCTAAAATTTTAGAATTTAAAGTTATTTTGTTTTATGTGCATGTTCTGTATTCTTCTACTTATTATTTTTATCAGGATTTTTATTGATTTTTTGCCTTTTATTCGCTACTAGTGGTACCCGCACGGCTTTGCCCGTAATAGAAAAATTAAAAAGTCTCTTGGTTCGCCTGTATATTTACAAATAATGTGTGGAGAATTTTCTCACCAATTGGCTTGTACCCATGTTACGGTTCCACGTTATAATAATTTCGTAATTTACTCGTCCATCTTATGATAATTTTGTTCTTAAAATTGGAATAGAAAAAGAACCACATCGATTTTTCGAAAAATCGCTTCGAGGTGCACACTCCCATGCTACAAAACTGTTTTGAGACAAATTTCATAAAAATCGGCCGAACGGTCTAGGCGTTATGCGCGTCACGAAGATCCTGACAGACAGAGAGAGATCCGGTCAGAGAGACTTTCAGCTTTATAGAAATATAAAGATATATAAATAATATAGACTAAAGAAAAAGAAAAGGCAGCCTTAAAAACATTAACTAAACATAAAATAACAGAAATAATTTAATCACATCAAAGTAGGTTACATTTTCATGGAAAATATCAGTTTAAAGAGAACTAAAATTTAATTAATTGACTCTAAGTTTTAAAAATTACATGTAAAAAAATAAGTTCTTTATACTTACATCCATTACGTAAAATTGCTAAGCAACGAATTTCGTCAGAAAACAATCTTGTTCGGGAATTCTCGCACAAAAAATATTTACAATATCGATAATTTAAAAGTTTTCTTTTATCGGGTTAAAAAATGTGCACCCAATGAAACCATATAGCTCTGGGAATATTTTTTTTTAAGAGTAGGGAAAAAGTCAAGAGCATCATAAAAACTCTGCAGATATTACATTAATTACAATCTATATTAGAAACATAAAAAAAAATCAGAAATGTGTTCTGGGTTTACTAATGACGATTTTCAACACGAAAAGTGTGATATTTTGGATGAAAACACATTACACAAATGTCACAAGAACATTTTTCGAATGTTTTGTCGCATCTGAATCCTTCGTAATATGTTTTCATGCCATAAACAAATTTGTCCATTTCAAATGTGTTCTCGTGGCATAAAGAAATCTTGCATTTTATTTACAGTTTATTAATCATATAATTTTCGTCTCTATTGCACCTACTTAATTTTTTTTCAATAATATTATGTTATTTTTTGTTATCTAATTAAAATAGTTTCATTTGATAACTTCCTTGTTTTGCAACATTAAAAATCCAAACTTTCTTTTTCACTGTTATGCATATTTGGAGCAATAACAAGGCAGCTCCAATGCGTAATAAATGAACACTTGTAGGTAAAATTATATTTTCTTAAAATATTATTGGTATTAACTTCATAAATGCAAGTTCAAACATCCTCATGTGTATAATAGCGAATTCATTGATGAAGTAATGCTCTGACGTCATCAACAATGAAACTCGCTCCACGGCATGATAATTTGATAATATTTTTTTGTAATGTTAACATGCAGGGAAATGCTTTATTTTGGCAAGGCGGAAACTGGATCCGGTAACTTGACTGGTTTGCTGGTAAGATTGTTATTTTAGTAGAGTGAAGAAACGAAAAATTGGTCAACAATTAACGCTATCTACTGGAGTTTAGGGTTAATCTCAAACTATTAAACATCAAAAAACGGGCAATGGTTTCTTTCAAATGTAGAAGCAATTTTCACCCGTCATACATTGATGGGAGATTTTCTAGCAGTATTAAATAAAAGCTAAAAATGAATGGCTTAAACGACTTTTCTGATTTCTGAAAGTTTTTAAAAAGTAAAGATTTTTCCTCTCTTCTTGCACGAGGTCCGAAAAATTCTGTTTCGTCAAGTCGATCATTAGCAGCCTGACAAAGATCACCAAATACAGTGAATTTCTGCTCCCAGGAAATAGAGACGCCGAGATTTAACTAAATCCTGTAAGCCTATGTATCGTCTGAGTAAAAGTCACTAAGACTACAAAGAGATCTATAGAAGATTAACTTCAGGTGTGTGGAATTACGATGGGATTTCTGCTAATAATCTTTTAAGCTGAGTAAAATCTAAATCTGAAGTCAAGCCACCGAGAATGATTCAGAAATAAAATGTTTTCCTTAAGCATATTACCAAAATTTACAGAAATGAATGCGTTTTAAAAAGTAAACCACAGTTTTAATTATATTTTTCTGCATTTTAGTTTCAAATGTTTTACTTGTAATTCATAAATAAATCAAGTTTAGGTTACTTAAACGCAAACAAGTTTAAGTATTTTTGCCTATTCAAGGTTAGGGTTGTGATTAATTAAATCAGAGCACAAGCAAGTCTTGTAATCATGAATTAATTTAATGTAACAGTCAACAACCAAAAACATATTTTATTATTTCCGTAACTACCCGAAAGTTTCCTTGACTATGCCTCACAGTAAGCATTTTTCATTAGATGACTTTTGATTGAACGCCAATAAACGTGTTTTAACAAATACAAACTTATTAAGTTCACAAAAAAACCTTCACTATTACAGTGAATTATAACTTTCGGTTGAATATATCAGGTTTTAAACTAGTTATAAAACCTGCTAAAGCAGTGGGAAGTTCTTCTTTATCTGAAATCAGTAGTTTTAGACTAAGTTACTTTTGCAGTACATCCACAATTTGCTGTAATTTTGAGTCAAAAACTTGAGATAACTAATGCTACAATTAAATTACGGTACATATAAAAGCATGTACGCTTAGTTCTGAAGAAACGTTTTGCCTAACTTACTCTTATTACGTTTTGATATGCATTTTAAAGAATTATGATTTAACAACTGAATTCAAAAAATAATTAAATTTCAAGTGAATGATTTCAGAGTGATTCACTGGGTATAGAAAGAGAAAAAAGAACACACAGAATAACTTTTTAAAATTCATTTCTCCTTCAAATTTTAAAGATTTACACATGAAAAGAAAGAAAATTGAAATTTAAGTTTTTTAACATATACCGAGCAACATATTACAGTATTAAATGACCACAGTTTTGCCCTTGTTTTGGGCTCACCACTTCAATCGGAAAAACCACAGTAGAGTTAAAGCCTCCCCCCCCCCCCACACACAAAAAATCATAAAGAGACGGAGAATATCTTCATACTGGTAGCTGAAAATATTTCAGCACGCCAGCGAGAGGTCCACTAAAAGTGCGGTGAGGGGTGATATCATATAGTTTGGGGAAAAAAACCCTCCAGCTTAAATTGGGTTTAAATGCGATGACAAACTGTGGCAAATGGGTCAATGAGACAAGCAATATTAAAACTGTCCGCAAATAATATCACTTTTTTTTTTCAAACTTTTCCCCAACTTTAAAAAATACGAAAACGAGTTAATTCAAAAGTTATCGATTTTTACAATAATTATGTCTTTCATGTCTTTAAAAAAAAAAAAAACTATAAACTATAAAAGTATAATTCAAAAACCACTCATTTTAAGTATACTTTTATAGTTTCCAATCACAGTAACTAATAAAAAAACTTTATTTCACCCAATACTTTATAACGTATAGTCTTCCCCATAAAATTGGAAGAGAAAAGAGGCGCAGCTGAGAGTTGGCGTTAACCATCAAAGAGGAACCTACAATTTGGATCATTTGAGAGATAAATTGGTGATCATTATCTCGTCGGAACTTCTCTCCTATCTCGGATTCTGACCAAAACACCTTAATGGCCTCAGCGTCATAGGACGCGGATTTCCTCTCAGCACTTCGTCGTGGCTCAATAAATGGCTTATTAATGGTCCAGAGAAAAACTTGCATGTGTGAATACGAAAACAAATTTCTGAAGATATTTACAAAAGTGAATTTAAATTTTTTGTACTAGGAAGAATATACGATATTTTTATTATGTGCTGATCTATATATATAAAAATGAATGTTTGTATGTATGTCATCCATGAATTCAAAAACTACCCGGCAGATTTGGCTGAAACTTTCACCGTTTGTTATTTTTGGTACTGGGAATGTTTATAGACCAGTTCGAAAAAAATCCGATCGATAGTTCCTTTTTTATTCCAATTTAAGTCACAATCCATTGGATAAATACGAATAAAATTATTGGCTGCAGAAATTAATTCGCGTGAAAGATCTCATTGATAAGAAGTTAGCTGTTGCCATTTTTCTTGAGTTTGAACAAATAAATTCTTTCTTTATTGTTTTATGGCTTTTCATGCACCGGGGGATTTAAAACTTTTTCTATCTGATATTTTTAACGATTGATTGATCTTGCAAACTGCATGAGTACAAAATTTGAGTATAGTCACGGCTTCACTTGATACCTGAACCGATTATTATGAAAATTGCTATATATGTATGTATTTTTCCACGGAGAAGGTGCATAATATGCTCATTGAAGCCACTCGCCACCAGGTGGCACTGCAGAGTAGCAACTTCTTCCCCGTTCAACCGATTGTCATGAAAATCAGTATAATGATGTATTTTTTTGTTGGCGTAGAAACGCGCGTCGGGTACAGCTAGTATAGTTATAAAAAATAACGTGACCCAATATCACTAGATTTACAGGGTGTCCTGAAATAGACTGACTGTTTTCAAAACTTACAACAGGAAAACGGTTAATGATAAAAAAAAATAAATAAATCTTGCAGAAAATTCATTTTGTGTGTTGTAAGTTTTGTCTCCCAGACTCCCAAATTTTAGTTCAAGAATTTTCCAATAGATGGCGCTGCAGATCACAAGACCGTAAATCAAAGAAACATCGAAAATTACATCCTAGTTTTTCGAAAAATGTTTTTACTAAATAAAATTACCTAACAATATTTTCAACATGTCTATCGCCCGCTGCAACCACATGTCGCAATCGGAGGAAAATTGGTGAATTTCAATCCTTCTTTTTTGACTTAAAGGTTTACTATCTGCAGCGCCATCCATTAAAAACTTAAGGAACTAAAATTTGAAACTCTCGGGGGG
The DNA here is from genome assembly GCF_026930045.1 of Uloborus diversus. Classification (NCBI taxonomy): domain Eukaryota; kingdom Metazoa; phylum Arthropoda; class Arachnida; order Araneae; family Uloboridae; genus Uloborus; species Uloborus diversus. The sequence goes on from NC_072735.1 coordinate 25,038,567, forward strand.
GGGGGGGGTTACGGTCCACCACATAAACTTTCTGCAAGAACCTGTTTTTTTTTTTTAATCATAAACCGTTTTCCTGTTGTAAATTTTTGAAATCAGTCAGTCTGTATCAGGAGACCCTGTAATTTAACTCGTGAATCGCGATAGAACCCCTACATAGGACACACAGGCCTATCCTGTATTTCGGTTCCAAGAGAGCTTTGGATTCAGGACTTTTCAAGTACTTGTAAGTTCAAGAACTTTACTATAGTCGATGGTTGCTGTATCGTAAAAATAACTGATGAAACGCACTTTAAGCAGCATTAGCTCCTAGCATGGCGGCTAATTTCTTATAATAAATAGACAGCTCCTCGAAAAATATTTCCCTTTAAGAACCTAACTGTCATACTTAAGTGGCATTAAATGTGAATGAATGAAATACTTTCCTTTTATTAACTGAAACAGCCAAACATCAATCAAACTACACTGGCGTGGGTAGGTAAATGGCAGTATCTGCAGTAATGAGTTTTCGAGATATGTAAAGAAACGCGTTTTGGATTTAATGCTAACACGGAAATGTTGGAATTAGACGTTGTTTTCGCGCTTCTTTTTGCAGCGGAAAATAAATAAGCAAGCTTGCACAAAAAAAAAAAAAAAAAAAAACTAACGTACAATCGATGACAAAAATAAAAATAAATAAATAAATAAATAAGTAAATAAATAAAAGATAAATTAATTTGAATTATGGCATTTTGAATTCAAATTATGTTTTTCGCAATCACGAGTGTGTGTGTGTGTGTGTATGTAGGCGTGTGTGTTTGTGTCGAGGCATGAGTGTGTGGGTATGTGTGTGTGTGTGTATAGGCATGTGTATGCATGCGCGTGTTTGTGTCTGTGTGCAGGCATGAGTGTGTATGCGTGTGTGTAGGCAAGTGACGCAACCTGGAGACTGTTTTCGCAAGAGGAGCAGCATCGTGAGGCGGCCGGCCGTCGGTGGTGCTGCAGAGGGAGGCGGTGGGAAAACAAAATCATAGGAACATCAAAACAGTTAAATGAGAACAATAAGCAATCGTGATTGCTCAAAAATGAGAAAAGAAAAATTCGTAGTTACTGCTCTTTACCTGCCCACGGCATTGACGCGTCTGAAGTTAAAACACAGTTGTTACAGGCTTTTCGTATACATACTAATACTGTTTCATAGTGCGCGCAGAATGGTAATGAAAGTGGCTCAATTCGTAGAACGTTCAGCTGCGAGCCCATCGGATCCAGGATCGAGTCCCGACCAAGATATTTTAGGCATATTAACAACAAAATTGTATATTTTAATGAAGAAAATACATTATAAACAACGAGAATACAAAACAAAACTTCAAAAGCGTTGGTTATACTGATACACGCGTGTTTCAACAGATGCTCTGATGATAACCACAACTATACTTGACAGGGATCACCACACAGTACCCACAACCACGGACAATGAGGAAGAAAGTGAGAAAAGCGCATGTGCGACTTTTCTTCAGACAAAAACAACGTCATCACTTGCGTCACTCAAAAAGCAGACGGATCTGAATTTAAAAGTCATCGTAAAAAATTTCAAAAAGTTAAATGAAATAACATTAGCGTGTATATTTACACTTAATTCGAACTTTTTCAACTATTTCAAAACGCTAAATTTCAGCTGTATCTTACTTGCGAAGCAAATTCTCGAGAATATAGTTATTGCTACGAAAAATTGCATGCTTCCAATTAAGTTGTGCTTTTGAGTCAAAAAGAGTTTGAGGAAATTGTATTTTAGTTTTCTACTTCAAAACCAGTATGCAACATATACGCAAGTAAACACAGTTCAATGCAGAAATTTGAGCACATGATGAGAATAATGAAAAAAAAAGAAAAAATTAATTTGAATTTTGTCATCTTGAATTCAAATTAATGTTTTTCGCAATCACGGGTATGTGTGTGTGTGTAGGCGTGTGTGTTTGTTTGTGGGGGTATGTGTATGTGTGTAAGTATATGTGTTTGTGTCTGTGTCCAGGCATGAATGTGTAGGTAGTTGTGTGTATTTGTGTGTATGTGTAGGTGTCTGTATGTATGCGTATGTGTATGTGTTTGTATGTGTTTGTGTATATATACGTGTGTGTGTAGGATATGGACGCAACCTGGAGACGGTTTTCGCTAGAGGAGCAGCATCGTGAGGCCGGCCGACGGGTGGTGCTGGCAGAGGGTGGCGCCGGTGGGAAATAAAATGATAGCACGCCAAAAACGGGCAAATGAAAGCAATAAGCAATCGTGATTGCTCAATAAAATTGATATTTCTGAAAACTAAAATCTGCTGTGCTAATGGAGTTCAGCTTGGTATATTTATCACAGCCCAATTAATTAACTTGAGTTTTATTACAATCTTTAATAATAATAAAGCTGAAAGTCTCTCTGTCTGGATGTCCGGAGGATGTCTGGATGTCCGAAGAATGTTTGGATGTCTGTAGGATGTCTGGATCTCTGTGCCGCGCATAGCGCCTAGACCGTTCGACCGATTTTCATGAAATTTGGCACAAAGTTAGTTTGTAGCATGGGGGTGTGCACCTTGAAGCGATTTTTCGAAACTTCGATGTGGTTCTTTTTCTATTCCAATTTTAAGAACAAAGCTATCATAAGATGGATGAGTAAATTACGAAATTATCATAACTTGGAACCGTAACATGGGCACAAGCCAATTGGCGAGATACGAAATTATCATAACGTGGAACCGTAACGCGGGTACAAGCCAACTGGCGAGAAAATTCACCATTTGTAAATATACAGGCAAACCAAAAGACCTTTTAATTTTTCTACGGGCAAAGCCGTGCGGGTACCACTAGTGTTAAATAAAACACAGAGAAGATAAAAAAGATGTCATCTGTTTCTTCAAAAATAAAACAAAAGTTATTAAGTTCATCGATTTGTGCAATCACTTATCCCTCCTAAACATTAGTGTCGCATGATAGCATCAGCCGAAGAATAACGGTAAATTGTTACTTAGGGTAATTAGGACTGTAATACAAACTAATCAAAATATCAATAAAAATGTATCGCATTTTCTTGACTGCTTTCATAAATCTTTTATTATTGGGGTCGTTTACAAATGAGGCAGTGAGAAGCAAAGGAATGAAGTGGAAAAATTAAAAATGTATGGATAACCATTACAAATAGTAGGGAAACCTCTCCTCTGTCTTGGGGAAAGTGATAGTACTTACTGACTGACCATCCATCACATGGAAAGACGAATATCCGGTTTATAGGCGGAAATGGACGTATCTATTAGTTTATAGGGGTGTTAGTTGATTTGCTACAGATGTGCACTTTTGCCTCTGTATTAATTAGCTTTAGTTTTGTAAAAATGAAAATTTGCTCTCAGCAACATTTTTTTAATCTAAAGTATATTCGATCTATATTCTCAAGGCAAAAATTAATTGATTTATTCATTCACGACAATGTTTTGAGCTTACCATTTTGCTTTTAGGTTCTTTTGAACGAAATGAAAATATTTTCTTTTATTTTTGTTGTTTCCATGGTACCTATTTTTGTTTTCCCTTATTTTATTTTAGAGAATGCAATAAATGAATGAGGCATTAATGACATTATAAAACGCGTGCCTCAAAATCCCATCGTTATTCTCCCTTCTCCCCCTGCTAGATTAATTCATATGGAATAGTCTTTACTTGGCAGATTGCCAAATTACATACAATCAGCGTTCAAACAGTATAGTCCTGGTGGGTGCTGTTGTGCACCACGATTTAGAAAAAAATAAATCGATGAAAGCCTACGTAAGACGTTATCTTTTTCCTCAAAACTTGAAAATGTCCGCCTACATCCTTTTGCTTCTCACTGCCTCAAATGGTGTCATGCTTTGACAGTGGAGAGATGCTGGTGAAAGTGTGACAAGGAGAAGGAGGGGGGAAAAGAAGTGTGACATTATGTAATGTAATATAGTTTGATATGTGACAAGAAGAGGGAAGGGGGTAAGGGGAAGTGCGACGCGTTGTGGCAAAGAAGATTGAGGAGGGGGTCAAATGGATCGAAAAAAACGTGACATCTTCTATGTAAAAACCTGTTGCTGAAAAAGATATTTTAACCAAAACGCTAACCAGGAAACCACATAATGGTATAACAATCGAAAAAACGTAAAAAAGTAGCAATCGAAACAGCATTGTAAAACATGTTTATAAACGCATAAATTATTTGCCCACGTGGCCCTGTTATGAAAATATAAGGTCTTAAAGTCTGCGGGCATTTTAGAAACAGTTGCCAAATTTAGCGAGTTTCAGTGAGTAATAGTAGACTCTTTTCACATGATTCCGCGTAGATGGATGCAGAGAGGGTGAAATTACGTGATAAATTTCTCGCCAGGTCTTTAAATTTGGCGCTTTTCTTTAAATTTCTGCAGACTTTAATGCCTCATATCGCGATAACTGATGGACAAGGACAAATACTTTTTGCGTCAAAAATATGTCGCAATATGATAATTCGATTGATTTTAACTTTTTTTCCTCATTACACTATTCGCGTGGTTCCCTGGTAAAATATTGAATAATAATTAAAATGTGTGTTTACTTTGATGAATTGTATTCTCATACATGAAGAATTGTTGGATCACACATTTCCCCAACGATTACGCATTTACTTTACTTCTTATTTAGTCCAAACAAACTTCATTTATCAGAGTTAAGTATACGTGTAAACTTTATTGCTTCGGATCATTATTCTTCTGTTTAATGTTATACCCTGTTCGTAAACACAAAATATAGCAATTTTCTAGTGAGTAAGCGTAAGATATTGAACCAACATTATCGAGAACAGACGATTAATCAACACATGCTTCTGATATTTGAAAATGAGCATTTCTTAGAAATTTGTAAGGATTTATTAGGTGTGATCTTCTGAGCGCTCTTTAGTTGCCTAGAAAAATAGAATTTTGTTTGAAGATGTAAAGGCTTGAGAAAGAAATTTGTGATCGAATTTATTTTGATATAATGTAAAAATAAATAAATGTTAAACTTAAGAAGAAAATACTTAAAAAATGAGCATTAATGTTTCTCTCTGTCTGATATTGAAGATTATTTCTTTTCTAATGTACTTTTGATTTGTTTTCGACGCTTTGTACATAGTTATGTTCTTGAAAGCGATATGCACTAAAAGAGCAATATGTCTACCAAAAATACGAAATTTTGTTTCTTAGCAAAATATATTTTCTTTCTATTAATATATTTATGAACATTTTCAAGTTTTTAAACTGTATGGTAAAAGCATTGAACAAAAACTACCTTTTGTTTTTGACACCTGACATGATGAAGAAAAAAAATTTACTATTGAGCAAAAATCTAATTTAAAATTCTGGTAGTAGGATCAATTGAGTTGAAGAGTTTAAACCAAGAATTGTAGCTATAAACTTCTATGTTTTCAAAAATCGGGAAAATGCTTTTCTACATGGGATGAATCCTGTTCTACGGCACAAAAATAACACTAGAAAACAACTGGTTGCATTTATAGGTCACTCATTTGCACTGCAAATGATTTTTTTTTTCTTTGAATTACCAGTGCAGTTCACACTGTTGTGCCTAAGGCCCCTAGATATACGAGCCGACGCATCAGCTTAAGATTAGTCAATTTGGATCGGAGTGCATGTTTGAGTGGTTGTCTTTTCTGGCGAGTTATCGCGTTTGGTGATTGTTCACTGTGAGCAATTATTAGCGGCACGTGAGTTCTTTATTAAATAAAATATTATTTTCGGCAAATTTGGCGAAATCCGAAACTTGCTGTGGTAACCCTAGCAGTGCAACAATGAAAACTCCGATCCAAAATGGCTAAACTTAAGCTGATGCGTCGGCCTACCTATATAGCGGCTCTAGTTGTGCCGAAACAACTGGCGCATGCGTGTGCAAATAACAGGGGCACCAATTAGATAAATGTAATGCGATCAGCATAGGGGTGTTTCCTTCAGTCAACAGTACTACTTTTGGTTGCTGAAATTGATAGAATACGCAAAAAAAATAACATGGAGCCAGAAAATAATTTTGTTTTTCCAAAATTTAATTTTAAATTACTTTTTTAAAATGTCGTATTTCTAAAACAAAATGCTACGTCACGTGACGTCACAAGTGCAGACAGTCATCTTGAATCGGAATGGTTGTGGTTGTCTTCTCTGGCAAGATATCCCCTTTAGGTGATTTTTCACTGCGAACAATTATAAGCGAAACGAGAATTGCTACTTAAATAAAATATTCATTTGGCGGAGTACGGTAATGTCGTGAAACTTCGTTCTGGTAAACCTTGCTACTTGTTCACTTGTGAAGTAAGGAGCAAAATTGAAAACAAAGTGACTGAGCGTCTTTCAAGATTATTTTTTTAAGACAGAAAATAAGTCAAAATTAAGTAAAAAAAGTAACTCACTTTATGTTTTTGACCATGTACTTAATATAATAAAAATATTTTTGAAAAATGGGAAACAACTAAATTCTGATATCAGACAGTAAGTATCTGCCAATGTTTTTGGATCAGGTACTTTCGTCGAGAAGGGATAAAAGATTGAGATAGTGAAGCCTTCAAATCTTGAAGCAAGGACTCGAAATCACGTGATACATTTTAAAGTAAAGTAATGGAAGAAATCCGGTTTCGCTCCCAAGTTTCACGCAAAATTTGTCTTAAAACTTAATGTTCGTCGTCGTTAAACCATGTGACTTGAGATCTTTGCCTTTGTTTTACCTAAGCCAATGACTGGACTTGATTCTGCAATGGCAGGGCATCGTGATTTAATTAAATTTCAACACGGTGTTACAGTTGGAACGTGAGAGATGGACCATAGCACACATCTCCGAGCTTTTAAAAATATTCGGAATTTCTAATATGACCACTTTTTGAGTGTACCGTGAGAATCCAGTAAAACTTTAAAACAATAATTATTAATTAGAGGGAGCAAGTTCAATGATTGGCTCAGGCAATGCTGAGGCAAAGATCTCAAGTCATATGGTTAAACTTCGACAAATGGGAGACACGTTTTGAGTGAAACTAGTGGAAAAAAACCTGTTTTCTACTAATACTTTACTCTTAAATATACCACGTGACTTGGGATCCTTGCTTCAAGAATGAAAGGCTTTTTTCTCTTCACCTTTTATTCCTTTTCAACGGGTAAAACATAAAGTCACAAACATCACGGTGGCCACAAAAGAGTAAATAACAATACCAAAGCTGCCTGAAGAGAATCACGAAATTTGACTGACAAGAAACCCTCTCTCGAATTCCTGCAGAATTTAATATTGGAACATCAACAATTGCAAATGTGCGAACCATTCAAAAGACCATCATTTGGATTTAACTCTGTTTACCTTTACTGATTGCTTTGGCAGCCATTACAATTGAGCTATAACACATTAAGAGGAGAGAGAACTTCTACACTGAGGCTCACGGTCTGAATTTCGAAGCGAGTTTGGCAAAACCAATCTATATATATATAAATGAATGTTTGTCTGTATGTCATCCATGAACTCAAAAACTATCCGGCAGATTTGGCTGAAACTTTCACCGTTTGTTATTTTTGGTACTGGGAATGTTTATAGACCAGTTCGAAAAAAAATCCGATCGATAGTTCCTTTTTTATTCCAATTTAAGTCACAATCCATTGGATAAATACGAATAAAATTATCGGCTGCAGAAATTAATTCGCGTGAACGATCTCATTGATAAAAAGTTAGCTGTTGCCATTTTTCTTGAGTTTGAACAAATAAATTCTTTCTTTATTGTTTTATGGCTTTTCATGCAACTGAGGGATTTAAAACTTTTTCTATTTGATATTTTTAGCGATTGAGTGATCTTGCAAACTGCGTGAGTACAAAATTTGAGTATAGTCACGGCTTCACTTGATACCTGGACCGATTATTATGAAAATTTCTATATATATGTATTTTTCCACGGAGAAGGTGCATAATATGCTCATTGAAGACACTCGCCACCAGGTGGCACTCCAGAGTAGCAATTTCTGCCCCGTTCAACCGATTGTCATGAAAATCAGTATAACGATGTATTTTTTTGTTGGCGTAGCAACGCGCGTCGGGTACAGCTAGTTGCATTATAAAAGAGCTTGTTTGATGGCAAAAGACCGCTTATTTTGCCACAACGATTTGAACATATTAAGGATTTGAAAAACGCATGGCAAAAGGCTTTACATGATAAAACTTGAGTTTAAATGTTAAAAGTGCGATTCTTTTGCCATATTCACTTCGGCAAAAAACGGACCGATTAGTTCGCTCTCCTCTTAGTGTTACAGCTCAATGGCCATAAGTGACCAATATCTCCGATTTGGACCCTACTACGTAATATTACGCCGCTAAATACCAACCGAGTAACAATGTTTATGTCTATAGCAAAAACCACATATTGTTTGAACAAATTTCACCTTTTTTTGCCACTTATATGTTACTGAAACAAAATTTTAACAACCAGTATGGTTTTTTTTTAACAAATGATTGAAAACTTAATGTATGAAAATCGAACCAAGAAAGCTGTAGAAAATGTGCTCTAAAAACACTAAACTTTACTTTTTGAATTTTCTTTTACGACCATGTTGGCAACTAACATTTACAGTAATAAATAACAATTCTGATGAACAAAAATGAAGTTTATATCTAATTTTGTCAATAGAAACTATTGAATTATGCTACGAAAAAATACCTTTAATTAGCTGAACACGCGTGACATTTCATTTAATGCACGTTTTCACTTGTAGCTTTTTAGCCTACTTTTCCAGTAAAAGTCAGAGAAAGACGAAAAAAGCATGAAAGAAAGCTTAATATATCTTGAAAATATTACAAAAAACAAAAAAAAAGTCAAAAATAAAAAAATTATTAAATAAATATCGAAAAATTAAAAATTGGAAAGTAGGGTATTGAGATGGGAAAAAATGTCTATCGGTCTGTCTGTCTGTTGGTCTGTCCCCCCCCCCCCCAATACCTTTTGAGTGACTAGTCCGATTCGAACAATTTTTTGTTTTTGTTCAAAAGATCTCGGCGAGGACACCTCATTCCTATATTTCATTTTTTGATTTGAACTATTTTTTGTTCAATTTTGAACAGTTCAAAAAAAAAAAAAAAAAAACTTAACATTACCGCCTACGGGGAAATTTAAGGCAATTCCGAACTGTGAGTCGAATTTGCTTCAAACTTTGTAGGAAAAATCTTTTGATGAAAAACTTGTATATAAAATATTTTTTTGGTTTGAACAATTTTCCGTTCAATTTTGAACAGTTCAAATCCCTTAACATTAGCGTTTACGGGGAAACTGAAAGTCAATGTAGATTCCGTACTTGAAGGCGGATTTACTTCAAACAAATTTTGTTGGAAATAGCTCTTGACGCAAAACTCCAGACTCTGACTCCGAGAATTTAGGGGCAACTGACTCCGACTCCTGTGCCCGACAATTAATCGGACTCCGACTCCCCGACTTCTTAGCTTTGGCTAAAATTTATACACGGAGGACAAATGACTGACTCCGATTCTTGGATATTTGACTCCGACTCCTTTATCTCAAAATGAGATTGACTCTGACTCCGACTCCGCAGCTATGGTTAATTTAGGTATTTAGTTTTCGGCGGATAAACTCGGTCATTTATGTTTCTACATAAAGATATGCGCAGACGATTTTTTTTTTTTTTTTTGACAGTGATAATTATTTCTTTAAGTTGACATTTTATTGTTGAGCAATCACGATTGCTTATTGTTCTCATTTGACTGTTTTGATGTCCTATCTTTTTATTTTCCCACCGCCACCCTCCGCACCCTGTCACCGTCGACCAGCTCCTCACGATGCTGCTCCTATAGCGAAAGCCGTCTCCAGGTTGCATCCATGTCCTAAACGCACGCGCATACATACGCAGCTACACACACACACGCACGCACACACACATACACACAACTACCCACACATTCATGCCTGCACACTGACACAAACACATATGCCTACACACACATACACATACCCCTACACACAAACGTACATACCCCCCACACACAAACACACACGCCTACATACACACACTTGTGATTGCGAAAAACATTATTTGAATTCAAGATGTCAAAATTCAAGTTATTTTTTTTTTTTTATTTATTTTGGTAAGTGCATTAATTCACTTAAAAAATTATTTTTGGCAACAGTGAAAAAAAGAAACGATTTTTTTTTTTTTTTTTGATATGATGTTTTTATTTTAATGAGCTTATAAATTTGAATTATTATTTTTTCGTTTTGAAAGCTGTTAAAGAATTTTTTTTATTGGATGAAAGTGTATTAGCTGCTTTGGTTAAAAGGTGCTGCTATTTTATTTGTTCGTTTATTTATTTATTTTTTTACGCATCTAATTTTTCAGATGATTGAGGAATATTTTATTCCTAGAAATCAGCTTAAAATATTAAAAAAAATGTGTTTGAAACAATTTGTGATTTTAGCTATTTTTGAGAATATTGATCAGGTACTAGAAAGTAGTATGGGTATACGGGAAAGTAGGCTCGTTTAGTTCTAGGCGGAACTTTTTGTCATTGTTTATTACACCCCAAGTAGGTATGCAAACAATTTGATTCTCGTGGGTATTCTTGATAAAACATCTTAGTAGAAAAGATGGATTGTATGTACAACCTTTTTCTCGAAACTTTTTTTCTTGTTTTAAGATTAAGTATGTGTCCAGGAGGAGAATTTTTTGCCCTGTCTTTGAAACATTGAGTCCTTTTGGATTTATTCGCTTTTATATATCTGAAAATAATCTATTTGGTCGGAAAATCTGTCAGTCATTTTCTACGAGATTCAATCGGATGTAGATATTTTGCATTGTTTATGTTTTAAGCTTTAACTTATTGATATTTAATATTAGTAAAAGCAAAATTTTTCTGACATTTTTTTTTTCCATTCCGTGACTTTTTTTTTTTTTTTTTTGAGGGAGAGGATTGATTGTTTTGACAAGGCCGTCCGAAGAGACAACGGCGCCGGGGGTCAAATAATTTCAGTCCCTGCCTCTCACATGCAGAAATTAAGCTGTTTATAAAACACTTCAATACAGATTAAGATGAACATTGGCCTTCTTTTAATGCAGCCAAACTAACACTAACAATTATAGTGGGCGTATAGTGGAAAAGTATGGAAGATTTTCGTATCTTAATTTTTAATAACAGATTGCAATTCTTACGTAATTGTCCTTCTTTATGTTACCTTCTTATGTTTTATTTACTTTTATAAAAAAAAGACAGGATTTAATGTGTTAGTACTTTAAGAAATACTTGAGTAAAATACTTATTAAAAGTGTTAAAAAAAAACTAATTTTAATGCAACACAAGCTCAGCTTACGGCTCCCTCTCATGTCTTGGCACCCAAAGCGATCGCCCCGCTCGTCCCCCTCTTCGGACGACCCCCTGTTTTGATTGGGTATGATCATAGACTAATAATAAGAGTAGACCGAGCTTTCCCAGACTTGCTGATGAAAAAATTGGTTCATGGATACATCATGTGATTGGTGGGAGGCTTGGCGAAAACTTTGGCAGCATGGTTGCTAGATGGCAGGATTATCTATAGTTTGGCACTCGACATGTATTTTAAGACGAAATGTGTTTTCATTATTTCGGGGGGGGGGGGGGGGATTTTGTATTGTATTTTTTATACTATTGAATGTTTCAATGCGAGTTATTGTGTGTTTTTTTTTTCTGGAGTCAAACAGTCCAATAATTGTTCTGTGTAAAATTTTTACTACTTGTGTAAAATTAATTTGTAAATATTACTGTTAATACATATTTGTGTTTGTAATCCATACTAAACCAATTAAAAAACACTGCGGACAGTGCCTTTGGCGCTCTTTAGTGTTGAATTTACTACTAACTCATGTTGAACTATAGTCAAGATTTTCTTAATATCTTATTATGACGTTTGTAATTTATGTTTTATAATTTGTAAGTTTTTTAACTTTACTTTATTTTATTTTGCTTACTGTTATGCATGTGTATTTTGTTTTGTTAATAAATCTTATCTAAATCTTATCTTATAATTTTTTACCAGGTGCAGAGATTGAACCGTTTTTCTTTTAGTTATGCATTATTTTGACATTAATGTAATTAGTTTTTGATCACAGTTTTCAATAACTTTTATTTCATTCGGAACTGCTACGTCAGCGTTGGCGTAAACGTAATGGCGTAAACGTTTTGTGTGTTAACGCAAAAATGTACTAATTGGTATCGTAAATTGAAATTGTAGGTAAAAATCTTACCGCTTGCCGATTTTTTTTTTTTTTTTTTGGTGCTTGCATCTTTAATTGCTTGAGAGTTATTGAAATTGACTAAAGAAAATGCACAATACTACCTAAACGAAAAACTCACTATATTAAGGGATCTAAGGACCCATAACCTTCAAAATTTTTGAGTTTCTGGAAAAAATATATGTTATGCGTAATTTGGTTCTGAACAATTTGATACCTTATTTTTACCATACGCCAAAAACTTTTCAAGTTATCGTAAAAATGCGTAAACTTTCCCCATAGAGATTTATGTTAATAGCAGCTGTTTAAGCCTCTTTTTCTCATCAGGTACCGGTTTCTTCGGTTTTCTCGTTTTGCGCGCATGATATCTCACAAAGTTTCTTATATATTTACGTAAAACTTTTTATACATGTTTGTCTGGTATATATTAATGATCTGAACCTAAATTTTAAGTAAAAATGAAAGGTAATATTAAAATATATATATATTTTTGCCCAAAATTTTGGAAAATTTTGATTATGACTTTTAAAATTTCAAAAAATAAATAAATAATTTTAAAAAAATTTAACAAATTTAGGTTCAGGTCATAAATATAAACCAGACAAACAACTATGAAAAGTTTTACGGAAATATATAAGAAACTTTGTGAGATATTATGCGCGCAAAACGAGAAAACCGAAGAAACTGGCACCTGAGAAAAAGAGGCTTAAACAGCTGCTGTTAACATAAATCTCTACAGGGAAAGTTTACGTATTTTTACAATAACTTGAAAAGTTTTTGGCGTATGGTAATAAATAAGGTATCAAATTGTTCAGAATTAAAATATGCATAATATATATTTTTTCCAGAAAGTCGAAAATTTTGAAGGTTAAGGGTCCTTAGACCCCTTAACAAAATATTTACAACTTAGAATAACAAATTTATAAATCGGACTCCATGAAAGATAATTCTTCCGTGTTCCATCAATTCTATTTATTTTATTTCTTGCGGGCGTTGATCGTCTGCTACGATCAACGCCCGCTGTTGCTAAGATATCCACCAGTCACATGGTTTGGTTTATGAGCAGCAAAAGGGTTGCCATAGCTCAGTCTATTCTTATTATTAGTCTATGGGTATGATTGATTTTGAACGCGAAGTGAAAATATCAGATTGAATAAAATAATTATCGCGTCCATTACGATCGATTACATTGAGTAAATTTCCAGCTATCCAAAAATAACTAATATTTTGGACGAAGGAAATATTAGATCAATATTAGACAAAATGTACACTCCTCTCATAGCGAAATCAACAACTGTGTAAAATCGGTATTTCCAGATTACTTATTCTCGTCATTTGAGATTGATACAAATAAAAATACACGACGTTATACGTTTTAAATAATCTTTGTGATAAGTATACTGATGAATATTAGCCCTAAAATCTTTATCTTTATTACCACATCCTAATCACCATTTCTTTTTTATGGATATACCTCATATTACTTATTCTAGAAAATCACCAGCCCTTTGTCATACAACTCTCTTTACGGCCCAATTTTCGTAACTGTTTACCAGCCTGAAGACACTTCAGAATTATTTTCTTTCTTATCCTATAGAATGGAGCAACAGAATCCCAGTCAGACAGGGCATGAGCAGCTGGCAAACTTAAAATTATATTCTTGTATTTTGAAACTCTTTCTTTGATGTCTACTGATACCCTTCCTGATTTTAACGATACCATACAGACTTCATTTTTCATATCTAGTCGACGGTAGAAGTATAACAGTAACATGAATACATCAGTGTCGTCACATATAACATGAACAATTTAATTTTCTTTCATTTTAGTTTCAGATGCTAGCTGCTGGATCATTATAATGTCTGCTTCTTCGTGTTTTGTTTTTAAATCGGTTCTCTGACTGAGGTTGCCCCTATGTACTTGAAATACCGTAGTATTTAGTCCAGTAATAACCAAACGGTTCTCAAATGGGACATTACAAACATTTGCAGAAATGAAGTTACATAAAAGATGTACATCAATTGGCGCTTGTTTTCATAATTGGACAGCGTTATATTTTGTGGGGGAAGTGGTGTTGATTTAGTTAGCACAAACTTCCTTGATACTTTCTTCATACGACTGGCTCTTGTCCCCCTCTTGATGCTGTAGTCATAGTATCTATCAAATACCAAATGGACATGAGCATCAATCAACATGTCAATGATTTTTTTCAAGGAACTTCTTCAGGAAATCATACACAGACCCTCCTACAGGCCAATGCACAGCCCACAATAAAGCACAACCGTCAACGACTATTAGTGTCGGTGGCTTACTTCTATTAGATTGCGGCACACTCATAATGTTTATTAAAGTAGACATACCAACAACCTCTCTCATGTTTCCATCGTCTTTAAACATGAGGCACAGAAGAAAGTTCGTTTTTTAAGACATCAGTCATTTTTATATCTCTGTTTGCTTGGAGAGCAATGATTTTGGAATATAAAAGAGAAGCGTCCATCTGTAACGCGGTTGTAATTTTGCCACTCTCTTTATCCTCATCCATGCGTACAACATTTTTTTTTTTTTTTGACTGACATGAAATCCACTTGGGAGACTTACTTCAAAATTATGTACTGCTATCTTAGCCATTTCATAAGCTTTGCCCACATTAACTGATTTAGATGCTACAATTTTTCAGATACAATGTTTACCAATCATTGAGGATGCTCTAGTAGATTTAAAGTATACACAATTCCAATTTTCTCCTTAACTTCTCCCTATCTACAGCATCATGACTGATTCTTCTGTCACTTTCCTCTGAATGTAAAAGCAATTTGTCAGAACCCTTTTGTCCCCCCAAATCAACCCTTGAAAATCGAAAGTAGAACAGTCTATGAATTTCCCCGTTTTTACAGCAACTCTCTTCATTATCTTAGAATCGATTTCAGACAATATATGTATAAATTTTGAATTTTGTAAAACACAAAACTTTTCCATTGAGAATAAGGTTAGAATTAGAGACGTACCGAGTACTCGGTAACTACTCGGTACTCGGCCAATTTGCCGAGTACTCGGTACTCGGCCAAATTCTGATCAGATACTCGGCCAATACCGAGTAGTTGCAAAAAATTGAATATTATCCAAGACAGATACTAAAATTAAAAAAAAAGAGCAAGCATTATATTCTGCAATCATTTACAATTAAAATTTATCAGTCAAATTTAAATTTTGAGAATAATGAAGTTTGTAATGCTTCAATGGAAAAAATCTTTATTTTAATGTCCGCGAAGTTAATAAAACTTATTTATTAAAAATTATGCAAAAGAGGTAAGTATAGAAAATATGAAATTTTCATATTAAAAATGGATTTTTGCTACAAACAAAAATTAGTTATAAAAAATATAAAAATACCTTTGCTGAAAAAATAAAAGGAAATAAAACAACGTTAAAAGCACAGTGCAGGAACACTGCAGACACGTGTTTTGGCGTTACAAGAAATTCCTTTTTCAATGCACAAAATGGAGACTCGTGGATTTAAAGGCATCCGACAATAGTCGGATGTTTTTTGTCGAATGTCTTTACATTCTTTAGCTCACATGTATGTATTGAAATAGACGTTCCTTGTAACGGGGGGGGGGGCGGCAGAAACACATGTCTGTAGTGTTCCTGCACATTTGTTTCATCTGCTTTTAAAAATTATTTATGTTTGGCGGACTAGAACTATAATTGATTGGTATGCAGTGAAACCCTTCTAACGGACACCCCTCTATGCCGACAATTTTTAATTCCCCTGTTCCAATGCAAATAACAGTATTAAACCCCTGTCCTGCGGACACCTCTCTATTGCGAAAAAAAAATTGTCCTGTTAGTGTCCACATTTGACAACAAATCAAAATTGACACAACCAAGACACAAACAAAATTGTTTATATAATGCGTAGTTAAATTTCAGCAGGAATTTACTTTTAAAAACTATTGTATGGACAAGGAGGTCTATACAACTATTCCAATAAGTTCAAAATTCATCACATGTGTGTCGGTGGTTCTTTTTAAAACATAATTTGTACTTGGTAACTCGGCCGAGTAGTGAAAGGCCGAGTACTCGGTAACTCGGTACTCGACCGAGTAGTGAAAGCCCCCCCCCCCCCCCCGTGAGATGGAACCTAAGGCCCACGGCTAAGAGGTGGGGTGCGTGCGGAGAAAAGTAGTGAAAGGCCGAGTACTCGGTACTCGGCTACTCGGCCAAAGTGCTACTCGGTACGTCTCTAGTTAGAATTATCAAATATATTGAAGATTGCAGCAGTCTGTCGGAAACTATGCAAGGAAATACTGATTTGGTTATAGTAAACCATCTGTTTTAGTGGAGGTGCACTTCACACACGGCCGTCGGAAGAGATGGGCGAGCGGGGCGATGCCCCCGGGCTCTAAAATATGAGAACAGGCCGTAAACTAAATTTTTTATGCATTGTAATTTAGTTTCTAAAATGTTATTACCATTACTTTTTTTTTATCAAAAATAATTTTTAAATGCTCAAACATTTGATTTGCTTTCGTAAGATACACATACATTTAAGATTACTTGTTGAACTATGTTTAAAAATTCAGTTATGATAACGTTTAGTGCTTTTCTATCACACGATTACAAGCCCTATACAGCTTCTTAACGTAATTTTTGGGGTTTTCAAAGAAGGCCTTTAAATGTTCATCTTACTCTATAAAAACGTGTTTGGCGGGGGGGGGGGGGGTCAAAGAATATTCTCCCAGTCACAATCATTTTTTAGAACAACCCTGTGTACACAGACGGTCGACTATAGCGGGTTCGACAGTATAATAATATACTAAAAGTTAATGTTGCTTCATAATAAAATTTTCTCAATGTTTTTGGGCACCATCTTGAATTACTTAAAATGCTCAACTCTGGCAAAGTGGCATCAATCGGATTTGAAATGTACATAACATAAGCTATCAAAAACAGTCAAAACATTTTATTCATACCTCGGAACAAGCTTTTCGAAATGGCACCCTGACTAATAACGAGCAGTTCTTCAACAGTTGTTACAACTTTCGGTTTGATTGCGATTCAGATTACCTTTCAACAACGTAAAATTGCCTCGCGCATGGTTCGTGCCCATTACGAGCAACTGTCAGAGTATAAAAAAGGTCATATCAATGGATTTGAAGAGGCCGGTTGGTCCAATCGGAGAATCGCTCGTCATTTGAGTCGAAGCAATGCGGCGATTCGAAGATGCTGGCAAGGATGGGTGGAAAATGGCAGAGTTCAGCATCTGATGGTAGTGGTCGACCTAGGGTTATAAGAGATCGTGATGACAGAGTGATTGTCCGATCAGCTGTCACAGCACTTTCTTCATCTCTATGAACCATCAGACATTCAACCCAAACACCAGTGTCCATCATGACCATTTATAGACGGTTGGGACAACGAAATCTACGCTCGCGTCGACCGTTACGCCACCTGCCTCTGACGCCTACACACTGCCGAACCAGATTACAGTAATGCATGACTCGATCAGGTTGGAATGGTGCCGAGTGGGAACGTATAATCTTCAGCGACGAATCCCTTTTCCAACTGTGTCATGATGATCACCCAAGACGTGCTTGGAGACACCCAGCGCAAAGGGGGGATCCTGGTTTCACTTTTGCACGCCACACTGGCCCTCAACAAGGCATTATGGTCTGGGGTGTCATTTCCTTTCATAACTGGACTTCTTTGGTCGTAATTAGAGGTACATTTATTGCACAGTGGTCCGTCGACGACATCCTAAGACCTGTTTTGCTGCTGTTCCTTTTGCAGTACCCTCGGCTGGTTTTCAGCTGGGCAACACCAGATAACATACGACCCGTGTTGCAATGAACTGTCTGTAAGCTTGTTAAACTCTTCCGTTGCAAGCCAGATCGCCAGATCTCTCTCCCATCAAGCATGTCTGGAGTATGATGTTATGGTGATTGCATCTGGCAAGGAATGTTGATAACCTCGTCCGACAATTGGAGCGATTTTGGTCGGAAATACCGCAAGACACCCACCGGGAGCTTTATCTGTGTTTGCCACGCCGTGCTTCAGTTTGTATCCAGGCTAGAGGCGGGTCAATACCTTATTAAACTTGTTCCTGTAACTCTGACATAAATTATTCAATTGTTGAGAGAATTGAATCATTTACTATTCTGTGCATTGTCTTCCTATCCACCAATTTTCGCCTCAATTGGATCACTCCTTCTTGGTGCGTCGATTTTTTTGTTATAGAGTATATATATATATATATATATATATATATATATATATATATATATATATATATATATATATATATATATATATATATCCATTCCAACATGAATTGTATTTTCAACAATAAATAAATGCTGAAATCCAAAATTTCAAATGCTTCAATATTTTAGAGCATAGATTTTAATTGACTTAAATTTATGCTAGAACTTCAAATATTTTGTTAGAAACTCACTAAATTTGTTTCATGCTTAGGTGTTTTCCCCCATAACTTTCAAGCTGATAGTACAGGAAAAAAGAAAGCTGGGAAATATTTAACTGTAAGTGCTAGGCCTTGACAAAAAGGTCTTTTCGCTTATGCTTTAAAATATTGTAAAAGGAAAAGCTTTTAGAGTATGTAAGATTTTTATTATTGAATAAGCAACACCTTGCTCTTTTTGCTCAAAATTAGTGAGTATTCTAAGTCAAAATAAAAGATAACGAATGTATAATTCAATCTATTTGGAATGATAAACAGCACTTTATTTGCTATTATTGTTATCTAAGTAATTCTTATTTTTCGGGTAAAATTTTCTATCTTATATTATAAATCACATTTTGAATACCAAAAATACATTTTAAACTCAAAATAAAAGCAACAAGAGTTTGCACCGTAGAAGTACCATGCTCATTTTCTTTTCGATAATATATGTATAGCGTATGGAACTATTGGGATCTATACAAAAAAATATTGCTTTGTACGTTTTCAATTATTAAAATAATTTTCCTCAACTTTTTCTCAAGAACATTTTGAACACCAAATCTAACAAAAATTATTTTCCCAAAATTGCATTTTTTAAAAATATTTATCATACCATTTCAGTTAACATCATTTCGTAGCGACTTATTAGTGAATATCAGAATAAATATAATTTAGGAAATAAATGCTGTGGTTGACGATGCTATGGATTAATAATCGTTGTACAGAGCATGCTTAAAAACATAGGATTTGACCATTTTTTTAATAATTTGACAAAGTTTTTCTTTAAATTATTTAAATTGGTGCGCAGACTAAATTTTATTTTTTACGCTTCTGCGCATGATATCCCAAACGATGAACTGCTATTCTCAGTTGCCATTAGCGCAGAGCGCAATATTTAATTCGCATCTTTATTCTCGTATACTGGCAACGATACGGTTGATAGCAAGCGTAGTGCACAATATTTAATTCGCTTCTGAACTATCATAACGTGGATACGCGGTAGACAGCAAGCGCAAGCATTCAGCGCGCCAGTGGAATAAAGACCACGCCTTGCTTGAAAAATCGGAAATTTTAAAAATTAATTTAAAAAAAAAAACTGTTGAGAAAATCAAAGTATTTTTTGGGAATTTTTTTTTTTTTTTTTTTGCTCATTTTATGAACTTCGGTGACTAAAAGAAGTACTTTTGACTGAAGGAAACAACCCCATTATGGGCTCATGTGCAGTAGATATGACATGAATGATAATAAAAAAGATTCTAGAGAAGTCAAATATTAAAAAAGTTATATATTTCACCAGCACTCAATGAATAAAAAAACTAGAGTAATAGATTAGAAATTCTGCAATGCCACATGATAAAATAAATGATAAATATTGAATCAAATATCAAGAAAGTTATATAAAATGTATCAGAAAGACAGCTATTAAAATTTTTTGTAAGAAACACATCTAAAAATTAAAATAAAACGTTGTTTTTAAAAGTACAATACATAAACCTACTACAGAATCTCCCAATGAAAATGCCATGAATTGATGACAGTTGGGATTAATGCCCGCCATTATATTACATCCGACTCTTGCTTCGCAAAAAATATTCCACAGCTTCCTTGATAGGTTTATTACTTTATAAAGAATGCACCCAAGGATTCAATGATAAAATGTAACGACAGTTAATAATGAAAGTATTTGGTTTTGTACTGATTAAGAAATATATTTGAATTGTTTGGTTTTCACACCAAATCGGTTCTTTTTGTTTTCTTCATTTTACTTTTTTTTAAATTACGTAATGCTTTTCGAGCAAACAAGTTTGCTTTTTGTCCTTAGTCCGCTCAAACTTTTACGTTTCTTTCGAATATCTGAACTCTCTTGTTTCTGTGATTGGTAGATACGAATGACATGATCCCTTTTAATATCAATTAATAGCCGCGACCAAAAAATTTACACGGTTTTGATTTGTGTTGAAATTTGTCGGAAATACCGCCCTATTTTTGATCAAAAAAAATTTCAATTCAGTCAAAAACTACAAAGGTTTTTAAAATATATTCATCTTCCAAATTTCTATATAAGAAATCGCGTCATATCTATAACTATATTATAGCAGAGGCTTACATTATATTTTCAGCATAAAACGGTCAAAAAATCTTTAAACACTGAACAATTTTGCAAAAATGACTTGCACCAACATTAAAATGCATTAGTAAGTGTAGAGGATGCTTTACTTTTCCAAAATCGTTTACTAAAGTATGAAAATAAATTATTTCTTTTCATTTCTTGTGAACCATCATTTTTGGTGGAAAATGACGAAAAAGTATAAGTTCCTACAACAAGGTTAGAAATTTCCTATCATAAAAATGATTTTGTCAGATATGTGTTCGTAACATTTATTTTCTATTTCGTTTATTTTTATATTTGATATGAACTATTTTCTTTTTTTAGGTGAATAAATAGCAAAAGGTTGCAATAATGAACGTTTGATTTTTATTTAAAACAAATTACTTGTTTCTTCAGGATCAAGTCTCCTGCCGAAAAGAGATTTGAGAATCATTTTACCAGTTGTTTGTTTTCGTTTAAAATATGTTATTACAATACATAAACTAAAAAAGTAAGCATGTTGACAGAATAAAGATTGTTCAGAGTAAGTAACGTTAAATCTTTTAGCTTAAAATATTCAAATAAAAGTTATAAGTTCCAACAAATAAGAGGATCAACTGTCACTAGTTTTACCTACAAGAAGGGCGGCTAATTTATTCTACATAAACTTCTTGATTGAATTACAAATCCTAAAACTTTATGTCGAATTTTCCAAAGTAATCAGAAGGTCAGACGACTAAACCCATTCTGAAACGTATTAAATTTATCGCGCATCAGTTTCTTAGCTAAATTACCCACAACTAATCCTGCATTTATTGGTATGATCGGACATTTAATCCAATAACGGTTAATTTTAGCTAAGTAATTTACGACCGTGTTTAATTTAACTACTAAAATTGCTAACGAAATATTATTTTACTATACCAATCAATTACTAACTTTGTAAGTCATCAAGATTATTTACCTGAACATCCTCTTCTAATCCTTCACCTAGAGTTAATCTTTACATTATCTGTAGTTATGTATTCTGAGACTTACCTTAAACGAGTTTGTTGTCTCTAAATACATCATAAAGTCAGAAGTTTGTTCCAGAAACAATTTATCCCCTAAGTTTCCTTCGATTACTAAATATCATTATACGCAGGTATAATTTTACGCGTGAGTGCCTGACAAATTAATTTTGAGATAATGCTTAGAAATATATGAACGCACTTCATATCTCAATGTATAATATTTGAAAGTATTCCAAAGTGTTTGTATGGTTAAATATCAGTGGGACTGTGATCCTTTGCTCAAATATTTGTACAATTACGCTGTTTTAAAAAATAACTAAATTTGTCAGTTTCATGATATCATGAACACCATAGTAAATTCCGGCCAGTTTGAAGTTAAAGAATAGTAATATGACGCCTCATTTTTTGTTAGCCCTTGACTCTAATGCATATATATATACATATACATATATATATATATATATATATATATATATATATATATATATATGTATGTATGTATGTATGTATGTGTGTGTGTGTGTGTGTGTGTATGTTATTAATTATTAACGCCACACTCGTAAGCGGCACAATGGTAATTGTACGAACGATAACAAGAAATTTAACAACAAATCTTAACAATATAAAAATAGAAAAACCGATGAAAAATACAACATATTAAAATAAAATTAAATGTATAAATATACTCTCACTCGTAATGTACACTCTTAAATAAAAAATCGACAAAAAATCGAAGCACCAAGATCGGCCAAAAAGGAGTTGCTCAACATACGGAAACATTGAGCATAAAGGCGACTCGATATAAAGGTATAAAATTACTCCAGTGTTTTTTTTTTTTTTTTTTTTGAGTAAAAATAGAAACTCAGCACCATAAAATCAAAATGCATGTTAAATTTTAAAAAGTTTGTATTATAGAGTTATCTTGTTTAGTTAATTTTAAAAAAAAATATGTTCCACTTCCTTTATTACAAGATATAACACAACAAGAAGTTCCGTTTAGAACTAAACGAGCCTACTTTCCCATATACCCATACTACTTTCTAGTACCTGATCAATATTCTCAAAAATAGCTAAAATCGCAAATTGTTTCAAACATTTTTTTTAAATATTTTAAGCTGATTTCTAGGAATAAAATATTCCTCACTCATCTAAAAAAAAAGGAAAAGAAATAGCAGCACCTTTTAAACAAAGCAGCTAATACACTTTTTTTTCCATTAAAAAAATTCTTTAACAGCTTTCAAAACGAAAAAATAATAATTGAAATTAATAAGCTCATTAAAATAAATACATCATATCAAAAAAAAAAAATCGTTTCTTTTTCCCCTGTTGCCAAAAATAATATTTTAAAAGAACTAATGCACTTACCAAAATAAATCAAAACAATAAAATGTCAACTTAAAAAAATAATTTTCATTGTCAAAAAAAAAAAAAAAAAAAAATATCGTCTGCGCATATCTTTATGTAGAAACATAAATGACTTCGAGTTTTTTCGCCGAAAACTGAAAGCCTCAATTAAAACTTCAGCGACAACAAGTCATATCAAAAATAATTATTTCACAGTTAAAACCATAGCTGCGGAGTCGGAGTCAATATCATTTTGAGATAAAGGAGTCGGAGTCGAATATTTAAAATCGGAGTCAGTCATTTGTCCTCCGTGTATAATTTTTTGCCAAAACTACGAAGTCAGAGTCGAAGTCGGGTAGTCGGAGTCTGATTAATTGTCGGGCACATGAGTCGGAGTCGGAGTCAGGTGCCCTAAATTCTCGGAGTCGGAGTCTGGCGTCAAGAGCTAGTTCCAACAAAATTTGTTTGAAGTAAATCCGCCTTCAAGTACGGAATCTACATTGACTTTCAGTTTCCCCGTAGACGCTAATGTTAAGGGATTTGAACTGTTCAAAATTGAACGGAAAACTGTTCAAATCAAAAAAATATTTTATAAACATGTTTTTCATCAAAAGTTTTTCCTACAAAGTTTGTTTGAAGCAAATTCGCCTCACAGTTCAGAATTGCCTTGAATTTCCCCGTAGGCGCTAATGTTAAGTTTTTTTGAACTGTTCAAAATTGAACAAAAAATAGTTCAAATCAAAAAGAGAAATATGGGAATGATGTGTTCTCGCCGAGATCTTTCGAACAAAAAAAGTTTGTTCGAATCGGACTATTCATTCAAAAGTTATTAGGGGGGAGAGACAGACAGACCGACAGACAGACAGACCGACAGACATTTTTCCCCATCTCAATACCCTACATTCCAATTTTTAAATTTTCGATATTTATTTAATTATTTTATTTATTTTTGACTTTTTTTTTTGTTTTTCGCGATATTTTTAAGATGCATTAAGCCTTCTTTCATGCTTTTTTCTTCTTTCTCTTACTTTTACTGGGAAAGTAGGCTAAAAACGCATGCATTTGAAGAAAATTACTTTACTGTAATACTAGTAATTTTAAAATTGTTTAAAACCATATCTAAATTTTTAAGTGCTTTTTTTTCAGCTGCTTTTCGAGAGAGATAATTCATAATCTAAAATCAGCTGGAAGAAAACTATTAAAACACAAAGCTTTTTTGTTAGTGCATTGTTGAGCATGTTTATCCATAAAAAGCAAATTGAATAAAACCCCTCTTAATACCTTTCATCGGTGCAAAGCCTAAATAATAAATGGATTTAAGATAAAGAAGCCATTGTATCTCACCATATTTTCTTCCTAAAATCGTCCACCCCATCTTTATGACTTAGCTTATAAAGAACACTCTCCATAAGCAGTCGTGTTTATTATTATCTATTAGTCGTGATATTGTGAAATTGTTATAGTGAAATTTGGTTTTCTTCGCACAAGTTCAATAGATTTAATAACTCTTATCTTTATTTATTACTAACGGTACCCCCACGGCTTTGCTCATAGTAGAAAATCAAAAGGTCAGTTGGTTCGCCTGTATATTTACAAATAATGGATGATGTGTTTCTCACCAACATGCTATATTCATTTGCTCGTCCACGTTATGGAAATTTGCTCGTCCACGTTGTGGGGATTTGCTCGGTGCAGAGGAATTAAATACACCAATAGTGATAAAAATAAAATCGTAGAAAAAGAAAAAAATCGGACTTTTAAAAAATCGCTTCGAAGTGCTCACCCATATGCTACGAACTAATTTTGTGCCAAATTTTATGAAAATTGGCCAAACGGTCTATGCGTTATGAGCATAACAGACATCCAGATAGAGATCCAAACTTTCAGCTTTATTATTAGTCTTTATCTTTACTAATAATAAAGCTAAAAGTACCTCTGTCTGTCAGTATCTCTGTCTGTGTGTCAGGATCACTGTGATGCGCATAGCGCTTAGACCGTTCGGCCAATTTTCATGAAATTTGACACAAACTTAGTTTGTAGCGTGGGGTGTGCACCTCGAAGTGTTTTTTCAAAAATTCGATGTGGTTCTTTTTCTATTCCAATTTTAAGAACAAAATTCTCATAAGATGGACAAGTAAATTACGAAATTATCATATCGTGGAACCGTAACATGGGCACAAGCCAATTGGCGAGATACGAAATTATCATAACGTGGAACCGTAACATGGGTACAAGTCAAATGGCGAGAAAATTCACCATACATTATTTGTAAATATACAGGCGAACCAAAAGACCTTTTAATTTTTCTATTACGAGCAAAGCCGTGCGGGTACCACTAGTAAATAATAAAAGTTTTAAATTTTTTTCGATTAAATGGATTTTTTTTCCGCATAATTCTAAAAAATTGTTTAATTGCGTTATTTATTTATTTATTTATTTATTTATTTTTTATTTTATTTTATTTTATTTTATTTATTTTTTTTTTTTTTGAATCGCACTTCAAAACATACATTCTTAAAAAAAATCTAATCATTTACTTACTGCCAAACTATTCTTTATATCGATGATTTTCAGCATTATAAAATTAAATACAAAAGCAAGGACATTACAGGCACTTAAAATGAACTGTTATCAGACTCGTTAAGTGAAGTACTTTTTTTTCTGCTAACTGCTTCTGTCGACAAAAGCTTCGAATTTTCAACTAACCCGTTGAGAAAATTACCTTTTCTATCTAGGCCGCAAGTCATTTTCACAAATGATCAGAAATTACTTATTGATGGCTTATGTCCTTAAGTCGAAGATTATGGTTTCCGCGGCGCCCTTATGCATTCGACACAAGTAGCTGAAAATATCGATTTGCGGTCTTTGATCACTGGAGCAGCAGGTTTTCTTAACTGCGTAGTCATTGATGGCACAAGAGCTTAGAATGAAGGTAATGACGGGAATGTTCTTCATCCTCGTTGATAAACGAAGTTTGTTTTAACATTTATGGACACAAAAGTTTGATGCAAACGGTAGTTAACATCGTTATTAAAAAGCTTTTAAATGAAAATTTATTCAAGAGTTTATTTGTTGAACAAAGAAAAGGCGTTAAAAAGTTTTCCCTTAAAGAAGAATAAAATGGCATTTTTTGAAGTTATAAAATAGCGGTTCCATCTAATCGACGCGTGTGTGTTTTGTTTTAATTACCTCAAAATACATTTTTTTTTTTTTTTTTTTTTGGAATTTTGACAGCACGCTGCTCTGTGAAGTTATTTTCTTATTTTGAGTAGCCTTGACTTTATTTCTTAACATATTCTTCTTCTTGCTACATATGCTTTAAGAATTTTTCATAGTGCGATAGAAATATCTCCCACATTTGCCACCACAATTTCTGTGGCGCTAAAGGAGTGGCGTTAGTCACTATAGCAGACTGAGCAATGTTTGGTCTGCTATTTCAAATACCGCCATGAATGGAATTCACATTACTGTTTTTACTGCTGCCACACTACGGTCGAATAGCGATGCACATTTTCATTTATGGAGCTTCGTCAACAAAATTTTTACCTACTGGGACGAAAACGTTCTCTAAGGTACATGAGCAACCTTCTTACTACCAGCCTGTTACTTTATGGTGCATTGTTGCATATTTTGGAGGCAAACAGAACAGTATGTTAACTTAAGTTCAATCATGGCTCCACTAGATGGCGCTGACGCTTAACGCGCCTTGACAATTTATGACTTTTCTATGTTAAACCGATGCAGCTCATGCATCCAATCAATGTGAACGTTTCAAAGTTTATTTATTTTTGATTGGCCGTCGCCAATTTTGATCACAACAGGCGCTGAATGGAATCCCTGCATCCATCAATCAACGGCAACGTAATGGAAACAGGGGTTCCCTGTAGCGCTCTCTTTGTTGCATGAGTTTCAGCGATATTCACGGCCTATAAGAATTAAGTGAAACCATGGTTCAATACAGATAATATAAAACTCACTGCAGACGAATTTAACGAACTAGAGGGTCTTGATTTGTGATTAAACAGGATTTAACCAACGCACACATGGCAACGGCATCAATGAACCTCCTGTGACATATGTTCAATGAGCATCTGATCTCTTTACGAGATGGCTGGCATTTCATGACTAGCATGTTCTTCCGATTTTGCTCCCTGTGATTTCTCCTTTTAGGGATACTTGGAGGCTAAAATGTACCAACTTGAGCAAGAGCATTGTAAAAGCTAAAAGTTTCCATTCATCGAGAAATCGCAACTATTTCACCAGAGTTGAGCAAGAAGGTAATGCAGTACTGCTGGGAGATGCTTCATAAATGCGTAGGACATGTAGGTCAGCATTTCGAGGATATCATTTTTAAAACGAAAAGATTCAGGTCACTGTCGACTTTGCTCGCAACGAGTGCAGTAAAAAGATCAGATGCAAAGATAGTGCGGGATTTGCTCGTTTTACCAAGTGCTTGGAAAAAACGAATTAGTGAAAAAAAATCATAAAAGTTCTTATACACTTACTTGCTTTGCTTGCGTTTTGTTTCTGTGCATAACCAAAAAAGTTGGTTAATTGTGGCTTCGAAAAAAGGTCAAAGTTCTGCACATCGAAAGCCATTGAGTATGTTGAGGAAATCAGAGCCGAAATTTATTACATGATTCCATTCGAGAAAAAGCCGTTAAGAAGGAACGAATTTCGGCTCTGAGTTCCATTTTGTCTCGTTAATTTGTTATTTTTGCTATTTAAGCCGGCTGTTGTTCATTCGTGTTGCTTTTACCGGATGTCTTGGCATCCAAAAGCTTACTACACTGTTAAAAACTCAGGAAACTTTTATGGTAAATATCACTGCAAAATGGAGAGTTTACAGTACAGAAAAAAATTACAGTGAATTGTACCAAAAAATAAACGATTGCAGAGCCAATTGATACATCACTTGATTAATACCGTTTTTCCCCCTTACTTGATGCGTTTCAACTCGTATGGCGGGTAGTAAAGCCGCCTATCAATCCGAAGGTCAACTGCTGCTCGCATTTTGGGTTTTTTTTTTAACCCTCGTTCATTATACGTAACATTTTACAGTAAAATAGGATTTTACGGTAACAATTACTGGCAACGTGGATGCAGTAACTTTTACCGTAAAATTTCAGATTTATGCCAGTAACTTTTACCGTTAAATTTCTGATATTTTTAACAGTGTATTTTGCACTGAAAAAAGAGTTTCCTGTGTGTGTAACTCCGAAACACGTGTCTGCAATAATCTGCTAATTTTGTGCATCATAACGTCATTGCCATTTATTTTTCCGCACAATGGTATTTATTTATTTCTTATGTTGAGGGTCGTTCAATTTAAAATTCTTCACATATGTTGTTATAGTCGTCACTTTTAATTTTTTTTTTCTTTAATTAACTCGTACTATAGAATCCTGGGAAATGAATATCTCGGAAGTGATAACATTGCCTTAAATGCTTAAACACAAATACATAACTTTAAACTACTTCTCAACTCCATAAACAAAAATAAATTGCAAAATGATATAAAAGCATACTCATCATTTGTTTTAAAGATTTCTAAATGTGCCGGAAGTCAATCGAAATTTCATGAGTTGCAAAAATATTGTCCGCTTTAACCGGAGTTTGCTTATTAAAAAGCGAGTTGTGTTCTCTTAACCTTAACATAGGGGACCAACCAAATATCACTTATTTCCTCATTAATTAGTCCGAGTTCTCTTTAAATCAGGGCTTACGAGCAAGTTCGAATGTTTTTAATATGAGTTGTAAATATTATTGTTTAAAATCTGGAATAAGTTCTTATCTAGATTTTTGTTATTGCTTGGCTATTCACATTTGAAATTTCGGAGTTACTTCTGCCGCACCCTGTATGTATTAGTAAAATATAGACAAATATCTTGTTTCTTAATAGTTTAAAATTCTTTAAGTACTATAAAATTATTGTAATGTAGTTTTAAGCATTTAAGGAGTCTTATAATTCTCGTTCTCAGGACTACAGACTGATAAGTATTTCTCAGTTGTTATCTGAATAGTATTTGACAAAGCGGGAATAAAGGTAAAATTATTTTAATAAATAAAGAGGTAAAATTATTTTAATAAACAAAGGGGGGAAATAACATAATTTAAATCACAGTCAAATAAATGGTTGTTATAAATTAGCTTTTGACACGTTGGGATATTAAAATTTTGTGAAAAATAAACAAAAAACTAGAATGGATATTATTAAGAAATCCCAAATTATGTTTCCCTTTCATTTTTTATTTCATCATTTTATTTACTGAAATTATTTTTTTACTTTGCATTTACATATTTTAACGGAAAAAATAAAAAATTTTGGTTTACGCTAATTTTATTGTTTTATCCATATATTTTTCATTTTCCCTTTTATTAAAACCTAGATTAAAAATTGGATACATGCCAATAAATCTTCGGCAAAATTAAAACAAAAAGCCTGTACTACGAAACAAAGTAATTTTCTAAATGTAAGTCTATCTAGATTTAAAAGATAATTTTCTTGTTCAAAACGAACTCACCCCTTGTTCTTCATCTGAATCCATTTGCAGCAAGAATTGATACACGTTTCACTAAATATAATCTTAAAGTAGACTTCTAATTAACATTTTAATTAGTTCAAATAAAAGCCCATGTTCATCAGTTGGACGTTTAGAACACCATTTCCTGGAACACAAGCGCTCATTCTAACCTCATGTTCATTACTTCCAAAACAATCTTATGTATAAACTAAAGGCATTATCCTCAGAATATCTTGTGCCGAAGGATAATTTTCCACCTGATCGGCTAAGAGGAGTAAATTACCATCATTTAAGAAGTAATTAACCTATAAATTTGTTGGTACTTGGTTAGACATTTATGTGATTAGTGCTTTTGCTGCATTGTGGATGGATTACTCATTTTCTTTGCGTAAAATTTAATGAACATTGATATGAAGTCTAAATAACTTTGTGCTCTAAGAAGTTTTAACCATACAAAGGTCTGAAAAGTCCTTGACACATTTTTAAAATTCACATAAAAGCGACAAATTGTCGTATGAAATGCAGTTTGTGCCATAATACTTCACAGGCACAAGAATTTTTTTATGACATCGCAGAAAAAAAAGTATAATCATACGTATTGCTGTATCGTCACATTAAGAAAAACAAACGTCATGTGAAGCATTTAATGGGGTGGTTTCCTTCAATAAAAAGTACTACTTTTAGTTTTTGAAATGGATAGAATGAGCAAAAAAAAAAAAAAATAACATGGACCCAGAAAATACTTTAATTTTCCCAACCGTTTTTTTTAAATTAATTTTTAAAATGTCCGATTTTTCAAACAGGGCGTGATCTTGATGACGTCATATATGATGCACTTTGCCGCATCTTTCTACTACGTTTCCACATTATGATGATCAAACAGCGAATTAAAATTGCTCTACGCTTGCTATCAACCCTATCGTTGCCAATACACGTGAGTAAAGATGCGAATTAAATATTTTGCACTATGAATAGCAACACTGAATGGCATTTCATGATTTGTGATGTCATCTGCAGAAGACGTAAACAATGAAAGCGCTCTGATTTAAGTAATGTTTTAAAAATATTAAACGTAAACAAATTTATCAAAAAATGGTCAGATCCTATGTTTTTAAGCACGTTCTTTCAGAAAAAAATACTTTTAAAATTTTGGAAACGACCCCATTATTTGCTGAAACAGAAAGCAACACCTTTCATTACCAGAGTTCAATCTGTATACCGTTTGAGGACATGGAATGAACTTTGAGTACCGTTTAGATGTGGTTCAAGCAAAATACGGTGCACACATTAAACTGTAGCAATTAAAGGTAAAATCATTTTCGTTATTAAATGGGTAAATAACATACAGTTGAACTCGGTTTATACAAAGTTTCAAAAAGCCAAAAATTTTTCGCATTAGCTGTTACTCGTAACAGCCGTGAATGAAGGATACCTGACTAACCAAGGTTTAAAAAATATTACTTCCAATACGCACATTGTAATATAACTATCAGTACATTCAGAAAGAAAATCACTTATTTCTTATAAATGAATGCTTTTGGAAAATATTGTGAAAGGAAGATGACATCGATCGAAGCGATCTCTCAAAATTACCCTTTTTTCTCTTTCCTTTTTTAGCATTTTTTTTGCAATGACATAAAAACTTTTTGGCGCAAACCGCATATTCATACAACAATTTATTGCTTTTTTTTATTTGTCAAGGACTTTTCGGACATTATGTATTATTAATTTATATTAGCTTTATATAGTTACTGTCATGTCTTTTAGGGACACACTGAATTTTATGAAGAAGGAATCGTCATGAGTGCTAATTTAAGTATTTTTCAACCGACAAAAAAAAAAAAAAAAATAACTGTAATTTGAATTCCGAAACTTTGAATTCAAATTATGTTTTTCGCAATCACGAGTTGCGACAAGACTCTACTGGTTAGAGTTATTGTTTCTAGAAATGACTCCCCCGCCCAAGCATGTCCCTCCTCCTGGGTGCTTACGTGTATATAGTTGTGTGCGTGTGTGTGTAGGCTTACGAGTGTGCACGTAGGCGTGTGTATGTGTGTAAAGGCGTGCGCGCGTAGGCGACTGTGTATGAGCATGCGTGTGTAGGACATGGATGCCACCGCCCAGCAAAAGTGATTCCGGGGGACAGTGCTCATGACCAGCCGCGCCGCCGCACAGTGGGCAAAATCACCGATTTAGGTGGACAAAATTCAGTTTTGCGATACAACTCCCATGTCTCATCTATTTCCATTTATTTTTTCATGCTGAATTCATTTCTTCAGTTTGTTTTTGCTAAAGTGCATCCGTTTTTACAATATGCATGGTTTCTATCAACAAATTACTCATTTATCTTAGATCCTAATGTATCTGTATGTATTTCTCCATGGTGGATTCATTTATGTCAGTTTTTATCGTATAATCTTACAACTCGAAGTTAACATCAAAGTATGGCAACGAAATAACTGCTTAACTTTGCTATTAATCTAATTTTTTATTGGAATGGAAACATTGAATTGGAAAAATCGAAAATACATATAGAATCGAAAAAACTCTTTATGAATAAAAGAAAACTATACTTATGTTTAAACAAAATTATTCAAGGATCATGTTGAGGCCCTCGCCCTGCAGCTGGGAAGCACACCAAAATTTTTCCTTCGAGAAAAACTAAATAATGACATTATTATACAAGTTTTTGAAAAAAAAAATTTTTCCTCAATCTTTTTTACATAGGTATGCAGTACAAAATATCTGTATTACAAACATGTTTTGTTAGTTTAGGAAGTTCTTTCATCATGGAAAATATAACAATAAGTATACATGAATACTTCATTACGATAATTGTCACAAGATATCTAATAATAATTTCTTATAAGTTTTATAAACATACAACAAGAAACTATTTAAACTCGAATTTTCAGCAATAAACACATTTAAAACAAAATTAACATTTTTTTACGTTTCACTGCTTTCTCCTGAGTCTGAGCCTAAATCTGAGTCTGAGTCTGTATCAGAAGCGGAAATAGCCAAGATTGACAGCTGGTCGTTGCTGTTGGCAGCGGTAGCGGTATTTGACAGCAAACTAAGAAATTCAGGTGCCATCGAGTCGAATCGTTTTTTGATAGGTTTACGATAACTGGCTATAATTGGGTCAGACGAAACTAAGATCTGTATAGGTGTCAACCCTAGATGTTTTTCTTGTATGGAGTTCTCTAAATCGTCGGCAGTCCTTGTTTCTGGCCTCTTGAGCTTCTTCGCTTAGCTGACCAATAGGCACCAAGTGATGCTGAATAATGAGGGAACTGTGTTCCAGAATTTTGTGCACAGTTGGTGTCATTTCGTACCACGAATACCGATCTACGTACTGGCTTTTAGTATCAGAGACGTATTTTTTGAACTTGGGGATATCAATCTCGTATCCAGACGAAAGAGCTTGTAGAATAACTCCAGACCTTCTAATAATTTCCTCGTCTAACCCCGTGATGGCAGCGCTGATAAAGTAATGTTTAAAAAAACTCCTACCCGTATTACCATCATTTGTGCTGACAAATCTTTGCTTGGGTTGATCAACAATTTACCCTAATTGATTTTTGAAGTGATTTTGAATTTCTGCTTTCTTCAAAGCAACCGTTTGTTTATCTTCTACATCCCTCACTATCTTTTCCTTTATGTCTAATCGATACGACAAATGTCGAAGGAATTCGACAGTTTGAATCCAAGCATGTAATGTTGATAGGCCATAACTGTAATTTTCTACCCTATCTGGTGGAAGAGTTGCGTTAGGATTTTTCAAAATCTTAGGTGTGGCTGAGCAAATGAAACACGTCTGATTTGATTTGGTATTTGTCAAAACGTTGCAAACTTTGCCATCCACCATCGTTAATACCAAATCATGCATGATGGATATTTCTGTCCCGTTAACAATAAATGTAGTAGGCAATAATTTTTTTATGTTTTCTTTGACGCTATCAGTTTCAGAAACAATCAATGAGGTTGTTTCTTTTAGGAACATAAATTTAAGGGGGCGACAAAATCTCGTTGAACCCGGGACATTATTTTTCCATGCTTAAGTGTGGATAATATTGCTAAGGCGCAGATTGATTGGAACTATAATAAACATAAAGAAATATTCATCATTGCTTGATGCATCACTGGTAAATTTTGGTTTCTATTTACTATGTCCCCCGCTACCGTCACATCCCCATTTGCTGAACAAAATAAATTCATTATTTCCTGCTTCGACTAGCGGCTGCAGTGCAGTATATTGAACTTCGCATAATCGTCGGGCAGTTGCGTTTTACAGAGTTTGTAACGACACTTCCGCCCTTGTCTCAGATATCTCAGTTTGCTCAGGTATACAAGATCTTTTTGATTGCTGAATTTTGTAGTAAGGGTTATATAAGTTATGCTCAACATGGTTAGCTTTCTCTCTCAACAAACAGTAAGAAGCCTTTGTTAACTTATAGTCTAAAAACAATGCCAATGCCTCATCGGGTGTTAAGGATCTAGCATTTGTACAACCTGAAGATTTACTCGATGAAGGTGTACTCGAGGACGATGACACATTATTAATTTGCTTCGATGCTTTGCGATTGCCAGAACTGTATAAGGAAACTTGTGCAGCATAGGTCAGTTGTTCTGTGCCTTCTTTCAATAATTCTCTGATTTTCCTTTTTTTTTTTTGTCCTATCACTCGATTCAGAAAAGCTTTTTTCCGGTTGACCAGGAAGATGAGAAACATTTGGTTTCACATCTACAATCCGAGATGTTTTTAGTTCAAAATCCGATTTGTCTAGCCAAGATAATTTGTTGAAAACGTCCATTTTTCCCTGGGCCTTCTTCCACTTTTCGGAGATATTGCTGGACACTTCCATTAACGCTTGCTTTAGCAATTTTTTGTCTACTTCGTCACCATCTTGTCCATAATTTTCAATAATGAAATTCACCAACCCGTCGTGACGATCTTCCTTCGCTAATGCCCTCCATTTCTCAAAAAAACTGCGCTCTAGGAATCTTAATAGTTATTCCTGAAATGAAATTTTGAAGTTTAATCGAAAAACGAAAAAAATCGAAAAAAAGGGGCTGGAACGGGGCCATCGTGAAGTCAGTCGGTTTCCCTCTTTCTACCGGGCCTGCTTCAAGATTTAATTGCGCAATCCACGTGATCCCATACTTTTAAGCGCTTCATCCCTTCTCTTCAAACTTACAATTCGATATGGAGCACGAAAGTCTTAAAACTTCAGTATCTTCAGTTGATTTTGACATATACACAGCAAACAATAGTTCTCATACATATTTCATTGAAAAAAAGATCAGAAAGCCATATAAATAGTGCAATGGTATTTTTGATTATCATACATTTAAGTATTTAACATATGTACTTTTTATGTTTTGAATTGTAATTATTCTTTTAAATTTTAATTGAGTGCGACAAAAATGCTGTAAGTTCAGATTATTGCCGTCAAAACTTAAATAAAGAAAACAGATTATTCATAACATTTTTGAAATTTGTGAGATACAATAATCTGAAAATAAATCTTTTGGTAGTTGATCAGTTTAAATTTGGTGTTTAAAATGACCAACTTCGAAAATTCTCAGACCTTTTAAAATTTATTAACATTTTAGAAGTAAGATCCTGATTTTACAAAATTTCGTCTTTTTTGCTTATGATTATGTTAATCTTATTTGGTCGAAATAATCTGAAAATTTCAACCAGAACGTTCAAGAATAGAGTAAAATTCAGTGAGAAATTTTTTTTTAAAAATAATACATAACACATTTCGAGAGTACACACTTTATTTACAAACATAAAAAATAGCATAAAACAGCTTTAAAATTGAACAAATTCAGTGATAATCTGTTACTAACGATGTGACAAAACTAATAAGCACAAAAGTTACTAATGTACCCATAAGCTACAAACTAAGGGTTTGTGTTCTCAAGTTTTCAAAAATTTGAATATTAAAAAACAATAACAATGATCGTAAAAATGTAAGTTCAGAGGAGTTTGAACATAATTCCCCAACACATTTATTAATTGCAATAATGGTTGTTTATGTGAATTCCAGCCAAGTTTCATATGAAATCTGAGATATAACTGCCTCTTTAACTATTTTATGAAAAAAAAAAATCATGAGAAATTAGAAATGTAATCATCTGAGGTTTCTAATTAACCAATTCAAATCCTTAATATGGCACTTGAGACAGTCACTATGATACTTGAAAGTTGTTAAGAATGAAATTCGTATTTTTGTCTTTAAAGTACTTTTAAGTTTTTAATAGCAAACACTTGGAAGAAATTATTTGCGATACACAGTACATTGTTTGAAAAATTATGCTGTGTAAACCTGTTGGCTTATTATGATTATATATTTAATAAATATATAACCATTGTATATGTTCATATTTCATAGTAAAATCAGAAAAATTAGAAAACGCATTTTGATCAGTTTAAAATATTTGATATCTATTAGGACTTTATTTTTATGAATATATTTCAAAATCACCCCCTATCGATTTCGTACATTCAACACAGTACTTTAAAACTATTGAAACTGAAAAGGTCTATTTAAACATACTTGTGCTTTAATGTATACTATTTACACATCGTGTCACACAGGTACCTTTTTTAAAATCTTTCCGCATAAAATTAGTTGAAATAAATTCAATTAGACTCATCTTTAAAAATGACCTAAATCTTACATTTTCAAACATATTAACCTTTAGAACTGTCAATTTTTATTGTTAACTTTCTTTCCTGTCAACGAAAATTTGCCTTTCATTTTAATTATGCTTGGTAGTTGGTCAAAGTACATAACTTTCTTTTATTGCTATTAGAATGGCAATTATTTTTTGTTTTTGTATAATCATTAAGAAATATATTAGATATTCCTGATAAACAATATTCAATATGATTTAAGACAGATGTTCCACAGGTACATTTAACTAAGAAATCCATCCCCAGAATTTCCATTTTTTCTATTGAAAGCTGCACTAATAAACTTCTTTGGTCGTTAAAGTTTAAAAATGATTTCTCGTGATCTTTACTTATAAGTTTCCTAAATATTTGAAAAGTGTATACAGTCACATCTATTAACAATTTTTGGGGGAATTTAAGTTTACCTCTGTCAGTCAGTAGTAGAAGTTGATAAACATCTGAATTCTCCAATTCTAATGTTTTATCAGACACAAACTTTTATTTCCAGGATTAATTATATCATCAACAAAATTTACGATCTGCAGTTTGTGAAGGAAAATAATCTGCCAAATATTAATTCATCAAAATTCTTCACATTAGAATTTCGTCCCTGAATTTAAAAATTAACTAAATCACAACATTAATTTGATTAACAAATGATAATAATCAGAATTCTGAACGATTTTTAGTACATAAAAATGTAGTCACTTTTTTGTGATTCAGACTAAACTTAAATTGCTCTTTTATTAACAGGCAGATACCCTCACACGTTTCTTACGAAATATAGAATAAATAAATTAAATAATACTATAAAAAGAAAAATATTACTTACTCAATTTTTAAGGCATTATCTCCTGTTAGAATTTTGAATTTTCTAATTCTCATCCAAGTCTGCATGTCTGTAACGGACAGCAAACTCGACTCGAACTAAATGCTCTTTGTAAGCAAACGCCGTTCTGTCGATAGCCGCTGGCCGTAGGGTTGGGGCCATGGGATCACTTGGATGACTCATCCCAGGAATTCGCTCGCTTGAAGCAGGCCCGTTAGAAAGAGGGAAACCGACTGACTTCACGATGGCCCCGGCTGGAATCTAAAAAAAAAAAACACTTTTAGCTTTCCAAATATACCACTTTTATTGTGACCGCTCGTGACCGTGGCAATTTTTTTTTTCGTTTACTATCGAATAATTTACTAGGCACTTACCTTCTTCAAAAACATCCATGATTCAGGAAACACGGGCATCCGTAATGCAAAACGAAACAAACGAAAAAAACACCTTATATTTGAAGATTAATTATTGTGATGGGAATCGTACAGCAGAACGAATCATAAACAACTAAGAAGTGACCTTTGAAGCTTTATTATTGGGACAGGATAAGGCAGCTGTTCAAACTCGCCGACTGGCTAGTATGTATTTGTAAATAAGAAACGACTTACGGGGTTTATTATATAAATTTCTGCCTTACAGCACTAATCAGTAATAATATTCGAAACATGTATCATTAATTTTTAACATAAACTTTTGTCCACCTAAATCGGTGATTTTGCCCACTGTGCGCCGCCGGTGGACGGTGGTGCTGCAGGCCTGGTCCAAGCTGAAAAAGGAACCGGAACATCAAGGACTGTCAAGTGAGAACAATAGCAATCGTGATTGCTCAAAAAAACATGTTGAAAAAGTCTTACACTGAAAAAATATATCTGATCAAAACTAAACAGTTATAAGGATAGAGAAACGTCTTTATCTAAGCATTTATTTTTCTCATTGAAAGATTCCGTTTTAGTTATTTTATTATACTGTTTTTATTTCTTTTACGTATAAGAAATAAAGAAAGCATTGTGTTTAAGAAAAATTTCCTACTCGAATTTCAACCAAATATTCGACTTTCTTCACGGTTTTTTTTTAGAACCATTCTTATCCACTAGTTTTTTCTTTACTCCCGTACGCAAAGCTTTGAACTGGAGCTGAACAGAAAACCGGAAAACATCGTTATTTTGGTTGGAATGAAAACCAGAACTGAACAGAAAAAGAATATTGGTTTTTTTTTTGTTCGATATATCTTCAGTCATTTTATTACTATGTTCAACAAATAAAAATTTTAAAACTTAACGTCAGCCATAAATAAAAATAGAATTAAATCATCAAAATTTCGATACAGTTTACAGTTCATTTCTTGTTTCTGCTAGAAATATATTTTTAGAACAAATAAGAAAATACATGAAAAAATTATCTGTAATTAATTTGGAACTGAATCGAAAACCGTAATTTTTGTCGGATCGAAAATAAGAATTGAACCTATATAGTGTGTTGTTTTTTTTTTTTTCGTTGAACCGGAACGGAAACCGAGGGGAAAAAATGGTTCGAAGCCGTGCGTATACATGATTAGTCGGCAAACTGAACAACTATTCCCGAGTCCGATAGTAGTTGTCGTTTCCTTATTCACATTCGCATTCTTATAGTCAGTCAAGAGCAGAATTAAATTTTCCATTTGCAATTATAATACGTTTGAGTTGCCTGATCTTATGCGTGTGTGTGTGTGTGTGTGTGTGATGTGTGTATGGGGGGGTTACGGTGTATATTTGAACTGTTTGAATTATTGTAAGCTTTTAACACTTTGCTGTTTCTGTACGTAGATGAGAAAAATATACTTATATATTATTTCTGTAGCCTGTTTTTTGTTTCGACGCGAGATCTTCCTCAATTCTTGATCGATTTATTTGTTTTACACCTCATTTTAAAGCTTATCGTGCAGGCTAATGACGAAAAATAAATCCACGGTCTAAAAATTGTTTTTACTGTCAAAAAACCTGTTTTAAAGCACACAAGAATGAAGTTTTCAGTTAAATTTATAACTTTAACTTGCACTCTGACCGACAGAGCTGAATAGCTTGATCGGCAAAGCGTTCGACTGGTAACCAGAAGAATGAGTATTCGAGCCCATGTCCGGACAATCTACATCAAAAAATTCGAGAAATATCACGCATTACATGAACACTTAATAACAATATATGAAAGATATGAAGTAATAGAGCAAATGAGATGGAAACGCTCCTTGCTGTTATGAAAATTTGATGCAACATGGAGCTTAATTAATTCTTAATTGTAATGTTTCTTTTTTTTAAGCTTTGGTTCCGCTCAGAAAATTAAAGCATTATGTAAGCGAAAATATAAGTATCAGGTTTAAGATTTCAGACTACGATGGAACACTTTTTTGTTCTGAAAAAAATAATAAATCGTATATTGAAACACATATTCTTCTAATGAGTTTTTGACCCTTTGTACAAGTAAAAAAATTACTACTTCAAATTGAAATTATGTTTTTCATTAAAAACTAAGAATATTTTTTTTAGAATACGAAGTAAAACATTAAAATTATTAACAACTTGATAAGTAAAATATATTTTATTTTCTTCTTTCGGCAAAAAACAAATAGCCTATCACATTTTTATTACATTCGAAAAGCTACACTTAAAAAAGAACTGTATTTTGTATTTTAACCGTGCGATTAAATAATGAACACAAGCTGCCATCTAAGCATAATGGTTCAAGCTGCCTGAGATGAAAAATTGTAAAAATTATCAAAAAATAAAAATACTTCTCTTCAATATCTTATCGAATATATTATTTCGGCGGATTATTTTTCTGTCAGTATGCGAGATCTTTCTTATCTTTTGAAGAAATCCCCTCCCCTCATTTTAAAACTTATCAGGCCGGCTAA
Organism: Uloborus diversus; assembly: GCF_026930045.1. NCBI lineage: Eukaryota > Metazoa > Arthropoda > Arachnida > Araneae > Uloboridae > Uloborus > Uloborus diversus. The sequence continues at coordinate 25,078,630 of NC_072735.1, forward strand.
TGACGAAAAATAGACTTACGGTCTAAAAATCAAGTTTTCGGAAACGCAATGTGCTGTTGCAAAACCTTAATGCAGGCTGTAGTTCTTATGCAGATTTTTTTTTTTTTAAAGCAAAGTTCCAATACAATTCTCCAATTTTTTTGCGTCGCTTTCGGCAAATATATATATATATATATATATATATATATATATATATATATATATATATATATATATATATATATAATTAACCGGTTTTTTTTTTTTTTTTTTTGTGCGGTTAAATTGATAAGTTTTTTTTCGGTAGAGCATTCGGTTATAAACTATCTGAACTTCGGGTCCGCCTGGGCTGTCCGACATAATAGCAAATTTAGATTAATATTACGCATTACATGTACTCAAAACATACAACAGATAGCACACGTAAGACAATAAAATAAATGCGATGGGAATGCTACTTGATGTTTCAACTCCTTTATGCAGGCTACAGTTATTATTCAGAAAAATTGACTGTTAATCGAAGGGTTTTTCTTTTTCTTTTTTTTTTTTTTTAAAGCTTTGACTACGTTTAGACCACTAAGCATAATGTAAGCATAAATAAGTATTAGATTTAAAAATTCAGACCTCAAGGGAATCCTTTTTGTGCAGAAAACCTTTTTCATTGAATGCTAAAATGTAGATTTTTCTAATAGCAAAGTTCCACCTTTTGCATAAATGAAAAAATACTACGCCAAATTGAAATCATGAGTTTCACCCAGTAAACCTTTAATTATTTATTCGAATACGATATAAACATTAAAATTATTATCAACTTCATTAGTAAAAAATCACTTTCTACCCCTCTGCTTTCCGCTGAAAAAAAAGCATTTTGTCTACGTTCGAAAAATTACACTTAAAAAACGGATTCAGTTCAACTGGTTTTGGTTTTGAATTTTAAGTGTTCGATTAACTGAAAAACATGTGCTGGCATTTAAGCCGTAACGGTTAAAGCAACCGGCTATGGGAAATTGTGTTCGATTTTCAAAAATAAAAACACTTATTTTTTATCTAATTTATTATTTCTCTAGAATGTATGTTTCAATCGCTTCGTGAGATCTTCCTCATTCTTTAATCAAATTTCATGCTTTACGAATAATTTTAAATTGTATCATGCTGGCTAATAACAAAACATAGACGCATGATCTTTTTTTTTTTTTTTTTTTTTTGACAAAAGGCTTTTTTGCTGGCTTTTATTACACATTCTTTCAATGAATAGCATTCGAAAACGAATGCGCAACTGCTCGGTTGGTTGGAGTGTCGTGCTGTGAATCAGAATGGCGCCAATTCAAATCCGTGCCAATAAATATTTCTTTAAGTTTCTTTTTTTCCGTCAGATGCTCGCATGGGCAGGACTGTATTTGCCACAACCCGTTTTTTCACATGCACAATTACTGCTTTTTCGCGAGTCACTCAGCCACACTTTTAATGATATTTATGTTTGCATTGAAAATACGTACAACCAAAAGGTGAGCGATGATCAAATTATCACAACTTTGTATTTAACGAGGTTTTACTACTGATGTCCTCAAATTACATGCTTTCTCTTGTGCGCTTACTTTTTTCCGTTTATTTCAAATCCGTTTACTTTTTTCGGTTCTTCTTTATAACGTTCTTTCTTTGAAATTTTTAAGGAGCGAACTGCATCATGAAGCGATTCGAAGCACAATGCGGAGTTCTGCACGGGTCGACTACACTGTTAAAACCAGGAGTGCCACAGGGGTAAAGAATTTCACCCTAGGGTGAAAAAACAGTGCCGCGGGGTGAAACGGAGGCTAGGAAGTGTCGTCAAGGTGCTTTTGGTTCCTCAGTGGGTGAACGACGTTAACAAAAGTGATTCAATAGGAGAGCGACTCATTGCGCATGCGCTCTGACTTATCGTCCAACGACGACTTCAGTTTGAATGGCGAACGAAGGAAGTTGCAACGAAATTTGCTTTCACATTGAATGAAGTACAAAACTGAAAATTTCGTGGATTAATCTTCGAAATATCGCGTAAGTAAAGGCATTTGATCATATTGTAGCACTTAGAGCTTTCGAACATATTTAAAGTGTTTAAAGTATGTTGATAACTGCTTATTGTTCCGTTTACCTTATTAAATATTTAATATCTTGCTATTTATATCCTGCAAAACTGTTACCTAAAACTATTTATCAGTACTATCTTGAACGACAACAACATTAAAAATAAAAACGTTTAAATCAGCTGATAATTGAATTGCTAATTCCGGAATAAAAATGCATCGACGTGAGCAGCCAATATACCAATATCTATTTCTTCTCAAATGAAATACCACGAACAAAGCAGCAAAGGCGGAGGAAAAAAAAACCGCCTGAAAAGAAATCTTTCTCACTCAGCGTTTGACTCATGAGTTTCACATCGTGTTTTGGTTAACGTATCTTTCTTAGGCGTTATTGCATGAAGCGCATGTAGTTATCTACTCGTTTTTATTTTTAATCTGACGGAAAACTTGACATTGGAAAGAAGGGCTTTTATATCAGTATTTATCTTGTACGCATAAGGATACTCAAATATCGAATCTTATACTAAGTATTGATATGTTACGCTCGATTAAAATTTTAAACGTTTATGAACGCTTTTATTTTCCCATGATTCTAATCTAATGTTACCTAATATTTCTGGTTGTTCCGACAAATGATTGATAACTACCTTCCCTATTCATTTCCAGTATGGATCATGCAGTAAAAGTTGTCAACAACATATTCATTGCTGAGCAATCCAAGTGTGAATATAAGAAAGTTAGTGCACGAACAGACAAATTAAAGTCATGAACACTTCTAAACTATGTTCGAAAGTTGAAATGTGATCAAATGCCTTCGTATATATAAATCAAAATAAATAAAACACAATTGTATTAAAAAACGCAAACACGGGGGGGGGATCTCTCTAGGAAGCAATAAAGGTGCCATTTTTCTCACCTAGAGTACCATCTTTCACCTACGGTGCACGTTGGGTGAAGGGAGCCAGTTTTTCACCCTTGCTAAGGGTGCAATTTCGGCTCTCTATTGGGTGTCGCTGGTGAACAAGCGTTTCACCACTGAAAGGTGCCAAACGCAACCTGTAGTTTTAACAGTGTAGTTCTTAAATTAAGTAAAGGTGTTAACTCGTATTTTTTCTAAACATGAAAGTTTCACGAAGTATTTGAAGTTAAGGAAATAATCAAACGTACAATTTCCTTCTGAGAGAAAAAAAATCTTCATAGTCAGTTAACTCCTAAAATGTGTATGTTTTAATCAAATTATGGAAATCTATCTGTGCTAACGTAAACAACAACTGAACTGAAATGCCGGTAGGATATGAATTTGATTACCTTCTATTCCTTTGAACTTCGTCTTAATGAGCACTATCGGAAAAGGATACGTCTTCAATAGATAACGGTCTGAATTTTCGAGAGCGCATTGAGAAACTAAACTGTCACGTTCTCCATCGATATCATTTCTCAGAGCACCAGGCATATTCAGAATAGTTTGACGGATAGAAGTATATCTTTGTTCCGTTTTCGAAGATTGTGGATAATTCACTTTGTGGGTAAAAATAGCATCACATGAAATGTTTTAAGACAATAAATGACCGAAATAAATAATAACCTCACTTAATAGCGTAATAAGAATTAAGAGAAAGTAAAGTCTGAAAGACAAGTAGAGGAAAATTATTTAAAAGAGCTAAGTAGTTTAAATCCTTTATAGCAATAAAATATTTTAGCTAAATAAATTATTTGCGTCGCAAAATTTCGGTTTCTGTTAAAACAGATTTCATAACAATGGGGTTATTTCCTTCAGCCAAAAGTACTACTTTTACTCACTGAGTTGATAGAATTAACAAATAATAATAATAACATTTAGCCAGAAAAAACTTTTATTTTTTCATCGGTTATTTTTATTTAATTTTTTCAAATGTCCGATTTTGGAAATAAGGCGTGGACTTTATAGTCAAAAGTGATGTTACTTTGGCGCGATAAATATATACTTTTGCCGTCGAGGGCTTTGTCAAGACATGATAATTTTGCGCTGTGCCGTAATGGTATTAGTGCAGTAGAAATAGGTCAAAAAACCCCTTGAGGTCAAACAAATTGCAACAGAAATGATTCTTGTGGTAAATGGAAGGTAACACACTCCTGATGAACATACTAAAAATATATATCAGTACTGTAGGGACAAATGCCATTTTGGCCGCCATCTTGAAAATTCACCAAAAAATTTAAAAATAAAAAAAAACATGTGTGATATCAAATGGAAGGAAATTTAACACGTAAAAGGAATATAATATGGAATACTTAAAGTGAAGTGAAGATGCTAAAAACATACACCTATATTGTAGGGGAAAATGCGTTTTTTTTTTTTTTTGGCCGCTATCTTGAAAAATCATGGAAAATTTTCAAAAATAAAAAACATCATGTGTGGTATCAAATGAGAGAAAATTTCTTGCTCAAAGAGGAAATGATTTCGTTTTATATTTAAAAAAAAAAAGGATTTTAGATTCAAAATAAAGGATTTTAGATTCAAATAATTAAATAGGAGCCGAGACACTGAAGTCTCTTGTTGTGTTAAAAACATTAAAACATTATTTATTAATCAAAGCGGTATAAGAACTGTGGATAACTTTGTGTCGGAGGACATTTTTCAAAAAGGTTGAATAAATACATTTAAAAACAATTTAAGAAGGAGACAAAAATCATAAATTTAAAGAAGTTTTATAAAATAAAATATTTACATTATCAAAATAAAATTTCATCTCTATCTTCATCCAAATTCAAAATGTTTCCTGTGTTTGCGCAGTTTTACAACAAAAGTTTTTACAAATTACCGAATATGGAAGTCGATATCGACGGCATATACATTTTGTAGCATTACATAGTTCTTTTATTGTATTTTGGCAAGTAAGAGTTGATCTAGCGCTGGGCTCAAGTCTGGATATTGGCTGAAATCCTCCATCTACCAACTGCCATCCCGAAAGTGTGGGATCACGAGTTTGTAATTCAAGGTTTTTCCAAACAAAGCCCAGCAAATGTACTCGATATAGATGATATTTCGATGCATTTTGCGTTGGGGGCAAACGAGTTATGTTAATTTCATTTTTAGCTGAAGTCTTTTCCCAAAGGTATTGCTTACAGCGAAGCGCGCTTAAGTGGCCTTTGTAGATGTTACCTATATATACTGACACAATAATCTTACAACCGATTTGAACCAAATATTCCAAAATAACACCTTTCGATGATCCGAAATGGCATGAGCAACAGTCTTAAGAGTCGAATCTTAAGAACAAAGGATACTCGTGATAATAGATAATATTATTCAATTGTATTAATAGTTGGTTAATTTGGATGCCGATGTTGCATTAAGTTTTAAGAAATATAATAGTTGAAATACTATTACTGTATTTTCCTTATAGGATTCAGAAAACCTGACAGGGCTTTCCCATCAATTGATTTCTGAATGGCTTGAATGCAACGACCTTTATGAGATTGTGTGGCAAACGGTATTAAAATATTTATCTGGTGTGTCCCTACAGAGACAATAACCAGGGATCCTCGAGGGTGAAGCATTAAAATATCCTTAGAAGAATGATTAGTAAAAGGATTAAAATGTCTGTATCATCTGCAACTACCGTCACGTGTTATTCCTGGGCAATTTTTACAGCTTCTTTCACTATCACCGTGTCTGCGTCACCTTCCGCTTGAATCACAGAATGACCTCTTCTTTGAAAACAACTCGCCGGTAGGTTGACAAAGTTTGTTTACAGAATTGGAAAGAAAATTGTTTTTCGGAATAATTATAGGTGAATTTTCATCAAATGCTTTTATATTTGATTTTTTACCACCCATTAAATACTATGGTCTCTTTTCCAAATCTTATGCTTTCATACGCTTTGTGCTGACTTTCATATATCTAAGTATTTTAAACGTGGATCAAGGTAACTGATGAACTAATGCGCCACCACCAAGAAAGTAGGAAGTACTCTCATGCAGATCGTTTTTATTTTCAGGGTATCTAACGATTTGCCAATGAAGACTTATCTGTTTTTCTCATTTGCTGAGTACTATGGTCAAATAGTGTAGTTGGCAGAGTAGATAATGCGTAGTTTGAAAACTCTCAAGTATCTTGAGCGTTATTGTCAAAAGAGATACATTCTAGCATCCTTTGTGTTAAAAGACGGGAATTAACGTAGTGAGTCTCACCAGCAATGAGAACCCTTTTTCAGTACTCGCGTTACTCATCGTTACTGCTTATATAACTGCAATAAAGCCTTTGCCGGTGAGTTTATCTTGGATATTTCTTCTAATAACATCAGAATTTTCAGCAGTAATTTTGTTTTTGCAATCCATCATTCCGTTTAAAATGTTCCATAAACCACTTGAAAGAACCGCAAATAGATTATAGTCTTTGAAGAATTGCATTAGCACTTGCGGTGCTAACACAAGTTCATGTAAGCATTATTGTTTTACCATTTTCTACCGATTTTCTCTTAAAAAACACTTCGCTTCAAAAATCTGATTAATATCCTTTTTCAGTATGAAATTTACTTTTATTTGATGCCACCCATGATTTTTTTTTTAATTTTTAGAAATGTTTCATGATTTTTCAAAATGGCTGCCGACCCCCCCCCCCCCCCCATTTTTTCGGTAGCACGGGTATATATTTTTACCATGTTCACTTCACTTTAAAAATCTCATGCTATATTCCTTTTCAGCTTGAAATTTCCTTTCATTTGATACCACAAATGATTTTTTTTTTTTCCATGACTTTTCAAGAAGGCGGCTAAAAAATAGTATAATAAAATAGTATATGACTAACTAGTCAGTTCTCTCGCAACTTCTGGTTGTTTTGGTGAGCTTTTTGCACTGATGAAGAGGCTCCATTGTAGCCTTGAAATAGCTATATGCTGCATTTTCTCGAATATTTGTGCTTTATTTACGTTGTTTTTTCACCTTAATTATTGTTACATGTTTTTGAGAAGGAATTTGGTGAACATTTGAACCTAGTTTTTAAGAAACTTCGTCAATTTTTTTGTAAATTTACTGGAGATTCCGCTGCAGATCCGCTGGGAAGCAATTGCGCTCCCCAAAAAAGTTTGAAACTTCCAAAATTTTCCGGAGGAAGACCACCGAGCCTTTCCTCAACCTAACATCAAAAAAAAAATTATCGTCAATTACCTTTTTAGGGTTTGAAAGCCATACGATTTCCAGAGATGAATCACCTTATCCCCCGCTCTCTAATGCAATCAAAGATCGTCCGAAAGTTTGTGATTTGAAAGTTTAAATTTTAAACCCCCCCCCCCCGGCAAAGTACCTTAAATCCCATATCTTCCCCTAACCCCATCCCAAATTCGGTCTATCACATTTTTAAGACTCCAACTTCGAAAGTTTTCCGTGGGAATTAACCAGAATCTCACCTTCTCCGAACATCACAGAAATGTCTAAAATTGTGTTTCTCGCGAACTTAAGTACCCACACATTTTCGGGGAAGAATACTGGAACCATGCCTTCTTCTACTGTCATTAAAGATGGCATACAATTGCGTTTTTAGGACTTCAAAGAGTTTTCCTAAAGAAAGTTGCGTTTTTACGGAAAAATTTTCACTGAATGCTCCCAAGCCGCCTTCCTCTAGCATCATAGAAGATCCTCTAAAATTGCTTTTTTTCAAGCTCCAACGTCAAAAAATGACAGGGAGAGAATTGTTGAATCCAGTCCTTTACGCCAACAAAAAATTCCTCAGCCTACCTTCCCTAATGCCATCAAACATCGTCGAAAAAAAAACTGACACTTCACGTTGTGGCTGTATAGCCGAAAAAATTTATCTGTTTTTTTTCTTATTATTATTATTACGCATTTCTTTAATGTATAACACCCCAAAAAGAAGGACTATTAGCGCAGTTGGTTTATGCTTCACGCTAATAGTACGAAGATCATGGGATAGACCTCTCAATGACCAGTAAATGTAGTTTTATAATAAGTTTTTCTCATCAGCTGAATTTTGATCCAAATGTCTATGAATATATTAATTATCTAATTAGAGGAAGGATTCAGAACCACAGTTGCGTTGTTGCATTAAAACCATAAAAGCATAAAACTAAAACGTTTATTTTAGAATGTAAACAACAGTATCATACATATTATTCCTCCAGTATGTTTTTTGCGGTAACCCCGTAATTTCTTTCATACTTGATCAAGCCTTATAAGTAAGAAATCGTTTTTTAGATCCCCCCACCCTATCAACAAAAAAATTATTAACATGTTGACTGTTATTCACACAATTGCACTTAAAACCCTGGATGTTTTAATTTCTGCTAAAGAGCGCGAATACTTCTGACCGATCAATTAGTCATTACGTGAACGTATTATAGTGAAATGGCAGTTTATACTGTTTCGCGATAATAATGAAATCTGTAGTCAACATGTTATTCCAGAAATACGGCTAAACATTTTATTTGAAAATGTTACTTTATTTGCAGTTTCAATAAAGCTCATCCGCGTTTTATACACAATAGTTTAATAAAATTCTATATATATTTTAAGTTTACGTTTATTCATGATATTAATTTTATCAAAACGGTCTTCTCCAAAATGTCATCCTGTAAATGCTGCCACAAAAGAAAAACACACAAAAATTAGTTTATATAAGAGAATCTTATCCCCTGTAGCTGAACCCGCGCTTGTCTAAACTACAAACATGCTCATATTACCATTCAAATGAATGTTTATAAACGTGCTTTTGTCATCTTCATTGAAATTTACTGAAATATCGACATTTTGACTCCCACATAAATTGTACAGACACATTAATCAGGAACGAGCATTGTTACTTTTAGACTTCTGCGATACTTTTGTTGCAATTTTGTAATATATGAGGCTTTAACTATTCTGTTAAGCAGACCAATAGCACATAAAGTTTTGAGGTGTATGATTAATTTCAAATTAAAAGGGGGAAAAAGATGAACTGAAAGAGAGGAAATACAAAATATAATTTAACTAAAATAAGAAAAAGAACGTTTAATTGCAGAAAACTTTTTTTTAATCCCAATGCAGGCAGTAACAAGAAGTCACAAAGAACAAAATAGAAAATACAAATCAATACACAGAACAAGGAATACAGTAAAATATTAGCTGCCCAGGCGCTCTCTGGTATTTTTTTGAATATATTAAGAGCATTTTTATTGATATGTGTAACAAATTAAGAAGGAAAACGAATGAATTTTTCGGATTTAGCTCTTTCCTTTTCTTTTTTTTTTTTTTTTTTTTGCCAGGAAGCGTAAATGAAAAAAAGTGCGCCCACTCAGTAACTAAACAGTACTCCCAGTGTACATGTTCTGGACGTTTCCTTCTTAGAGTTGTTATACAAGCGCGTTGTTGTTGTAAATTCAGCAAAGAAAAAACTTTTAAAATATCATTTTTAATAACAATAATAATACGAACTGGTTGCTCACTGGGGGGGGGGGGAGGTCTCTCTACATCCTATTAATCACGTTTAAGCGATGATTTTTGTGAGAAGGCAGAACACTTACCCTGTACATGAAATACACCGCCAGCTCAGTCATTTCCAGCCAAGGACTGCAGTTTCGTGCGTATTAGCACTCATCAGCCCGGCATAGGAAAGTGACTGAGCTGGAGATGGAAAACCTCTTAAGGAAGCCAAGAGTGCCAAACAAACTGGTAGCTAATATAGAATTGGCGCAGATCAGCAGAGTGACCGAAGCAATGGTTCGGTTCAACTCAAGGAATGAAGGCAAGGCATGGTATATTCAGTAAATTACCGGGGGGGGGGAAATAGCCAGGGCTAAAGCAGAAATACATGAAATACACGGCCAGCTCAGTCATTTCCAGCCGAGGACTGCAGTTTTGTGCTTATTAGCACTCATCAGTCTGGCATAGGAAAGTGACTGAGCTGGAGATGGAAAACCTCTTAAGGAAGCCAAGAGTGCCAAACAAACTGATAGCTAATATAGAATTAGGGCAGACAGCCCTAGCTATTGGGCGATAATTTACTGAATATGAACTTACCCCGTATTTTAAAGCGGGTAACAAATAATATTGCTAGTTATAACAAGCTTTAAAGATGTTTCACAAAGCCGATGAAGAGTTTCAGCGAAGATATTTTGATATCATCACTTGGAAGGTACGAATCATTCTGGAAGACAAAATTTAAGAGTGAAACTCCAATGGATTAACTTGTCTATGAAAAATACCTCTAAAAAAAGTTCCGCAGATATCAATTTTATCCTCATATCCTTCCTTTCTTAAAATTTAACTCAATGACCTATTGAGTGTAAAACATTCAATTTTCAACATGAAATGAACTAATAAATTTTAACAACAAACGGTAATAAACAAAACCTAGGGTTATTACTAAAGAAATTACAGTGCTGCAGACGATAAGCAGTAACTGGTTCCTAACAAGTTTTTAAAATCTAAAATAATATTTAATGATACTTAAAACGAATAAAAAATATAAAAAGTCTAATTGAAATACAGAATTGTAACTTTTAGAAACATCGACACAACACCTGACACCAGTTCTTAATGGTGAAAACTTTTAATTTTTCAGAAACAAATTTGAGTGTTATTATTACTTATTTTAAGTTTTGTAAATATATTGCTGGCCAAATTACTAGACTAGAGAGGTTTTTTTTTTTTTTTTTTTTTTTTTGTTTTTTGTACAATTATTTGTACTATTCCTATGCCTATTCAGAGTCACAACTGACTACAACTGTATTTATGTCAAGGACTGCGTACTAAGTGCCTTGCCTCCATTATTTTATATACCGATAGATGGCAGCACCATCACCGGATCGAACAGTTAATAAGAATTTAGAACTAGTCCAGGTGCTAATAGCTACCTGGTGCTAGCACCCCCAGAGGTATCGTTTCACTTGGAGGACATTGAGACCACGAGCATATTTAACGTCGCCCAGTCTATATTTGTACTAAAATACTATTTTTTTTACTGTCAAAATACAATACATACTGTACACTGATTATTACGTTATTTTAACATAATTTAATGCTTGCAGGTGGCAGCATTGTCTGCTTTGTTTATGTTCTTTGTTTATCTTCCTACCAGGAACATAGCCTCAATCAGCTTAAACAGTTCACTAGTTCTTTTTATTAATGTGTTCTGTTATATTTAAAGTTAGTTTTAGGTAATTAGTGAGTATGTGTATGTGGGTATATATATAATAGTGAGTATAAACAATTTTTTATCTCCTTTTAAAAAAAGTGTTATTAAATGGTGTAAACCTTGTGAAAAGTATGCCAAAAAGACTTAAAATGCTCATCGAGAACAAGGGAATGCATACTAAATATTCGATAATTATTTCACTGTTCGTTACTGTGTAAGTAGTTATGTAATCAATAAAGAATTTGCTTTAAAAACAGTCTTAGTCTAATAAGTTAATCTAATAATTTGTGTTGTGTTTCTGTTAAAATGAAGCCTCCATGAGTAAAGTAATGTGCACTGTACAGTAAAAACTAATTTCCATCCTAACCAGACGTACATTTAAATTCCATTTATCTAATATCATGTACTACAAAATGAAAGTAAAATATCACCCCCCCCCCCGTTAAAAAAGCATATACATTTTACAGAAATTTCTTGCCAAACAGATTGAGGGATAAAAGTTATGACAATCATAACTACTTTTTAGCTTCAAAGTATTGAAGCAAAACAACATTTTAGTCATAATAATTTAGTACTGATTAAAAAGAATTTGCGTACAGAAAAATATTATAGAAAATCAAAGAACTCATAGAGCGCATGCTTTTGTGTGGAGGATAGTATCTATTTAATTACTATTAGAGGCACGTTAATGTAGATTTCCTCAGAACTTTTATAAAAAGGATATAAGTCACTCTATTTACGTTATTTTGCCCTTATACTATAATAAACATTTCATGAAATAAATAAATCTTCTTTACTAATAATAAAGCAGAAAGTCTCTCTGTCCGGAGGATGTCTGGATGTCTGTGACGCGCATAGCGCCTAAACCGTTCGACCGATTTTCATGAAATTCGGCACAAAGTTAGTTTGTAGCATGGGGGTGTGCACCTCAAAGCTATTTTCTGAAAATTCGATGTGGTTCTTTTTCTATTCCAATTTTAAGAACAAAAATATAAGATGGAAAATTGCGAAATTATCATAACGTGGAACCGTAACATGGGCACAAGCCAATTGGCGAGATACGAAATTATCATAACGTGGAACCGCAACATGGGTACAAGCCAATTGGCGAGAACATTCACCATACATTATTCGTAAATATACAGGCGAACCAAAAGACCTTTTATTTTTTCTATTACGGGCGAAGCCGTGCGAGTAACACTAGTTACTAATAATAAAGTAGAAAGTCTCTCTGTCCGGAGGATGTCTGGATGTCTGTGACGCGCATAGCGCCTAAACCGTTCGGCCGATTTTCATGAAATTTGGCACAAAGTTAGTATGTAGCATGTTGGGGAACACCTGGAAGCAATTTTTCAAAAATTCGATGTGGTTCTTTTTTTATTCCAATTTTAAGAAAAAAACTATCATAAATTACGAAATTATCATAACGTGGAACCGTAACATGGGCACAAGCCAATTGCCGAGATACGAAATTATCATAACGTGGAACTGTAACGTCGGTACAAGCCAATTGGCGAGAAAATTCACCATACATTATTTGTAAATATACAAGCGAACCAAAAGACCTTTAATTTTTCTATTACGGGCGAAGCCGTGCGGGTGCCACTAGTAAATAAATATAACACTTTTCTAAACTAAAACTTCTTTAAATTGCATCCAAGTTAAATTTAGTAAGAATCCTTTCGTTTCACTCTCCTCTGATTTTAAGCTGCCTTTCATTGTTCTGTAGAACAAATCTAAGTTCCAATTACCATATCCTGATTTGTACAGTCCCTTTGTTTCTAACAAAATAAACAAACTAGATTTTCTAATTAGCCTTTTCAGCTTCGATAAAGTAAAATGCAATAGAATAATTGTTATTCTACTTCCGTCGCTTTATTTTCTTGTCTATACTAAAGCAATTACCACCGATTTTCCTCTTCCAGTAGCAGAATTGAGGACAATTTGTTTTGTGCTTAAGAGAATCCACCAAACAAAATTTTCTTTGTTTGAACGTGACTTGAAATCAACTGGATAGATATTGGACAGTTCACAATCCATGAGTATGTTACATAAGTTTTTGTATAGTTTTATGAAAGAACTAATAAATTTAAATGTTAATAGGATAGCGTCATGTCGACATGCTAACACTTTGTTACATCTTATGCGTATCAGTCATATTGGGCCCGTCATAAATGAATTTTGCGGGTCCTTTTCCATCTTGTTTACCCCTTTGCCCTACAAACATTTTATCCCTCATTTCAATAATATCTGGCCCCCTTCAGGCTCGGACTCGGGCCAATAGGTGTCCCTTCAAGGAATAAGGATTTGCTGAAATAGAAACATAGTTAATAGTAAAAAAAAAAGAGTCAATTCCTACTCAGATCAACACTTGGCTTTTACATGTTAGTTGCTTTTATTAAACAACTAGAAAATCACCCGACAAGGTATGACGAGTGAAAATTGCTTCTACATTTGAACTAAACCATTGCCTGTTTGGTGATATACTGATAGTTGAAATTGTAACCCTAACTCCAGTGGGTAGCGTTCATAGTTGACCCCTTTTTCATTTCTTAATTCCCCTGAAATGAGTCTTACCAGTAAAACTGTTAAGTTACCAGTCGATTGCAGCCTTGTCACGATAAATCTTTTCTTTGCATGTTAAACATTATACAAATATGTTGTCAAATTATCATGCCAGTGGGTTGGCAAGTTTCTGCCGAGGCGGTTAAAACCACTGGTAGAAAGCGGTTAAAACCGGCATGGCAAAAACCACTTTCTGCCACTTTGCGGCAGAAACTGGCAAAAACTCACAAAATGAAAAATTAATTTTTGATATGCAACAGAAAATGCATGGAAAAAATAATTAATTCAATTAATTATTTAACAATTAAATTGTTAACCAAAGTACTGTAATTTTATATCACAATTCAAAATCAAATGTTATATTGTTTGTAACCTGCAATTGCCTCTTAGAAAAGGTGGTTTCAAAAATCTAAATAGGTTCTCAATTTACTACGCACAAATGAGAAATTTTAGAATATTCTAAAAACAGAAGAGCTAGCATACAATGCATTAAGGAGCAAGCAATGTTTGTGAAACTTTCATCTATTGTATAACTGGTACACCATGTAGTAACTGGGGTTGTGGTAAAAATTTGACTGGAAAAATAAGTTTTGAGAAATGGGGCCCATTTGTTTTGCAAAGCTGTGACATTAGGTACAAAATTTAGGCAAGTAAAATTCTGGCACTTTCTTCTTGAAGCACATGACATGATAATTTCAATCACAAACAATTTAGAGGAAGCATATAAGTGAGCAAATTACAATCAGTAATGCCTGTTTAATTCTGTATGTCACTTCTCTTTAATAAGCACCCCTGTATGCTTTTTTATCCTTTGTTAAATTAATCCAAGTACTACAAGCCTCTGCAATTGGAAAGTTCCCTTTCTGAACTAAATCAAGGGCACTAGCATGGGATTTTATTTTTTTTAAATAATGAAATGATGTTGAATTTTTCCGTTTACTTAAACAAATATCATTTACTAATTACTTGAGTTTTGAAGACATTTTTAAGTTTTTGCCAGTTTCTGCCGGTTTTTACCGATTATAACCAGTTTCTGCCACTGGCACGGCAAAAACTAGTTTCTGCCGGCAGAAAGCCAACCCTGGTAGTGAGAGTTTCATTGCTGAAGCAATGTGGGTTGCCTCGATCATCGGCTATTATTATTTTCTGGATTACAGTAAAACATAAATCTATATAAATAAAAGGGATAATATAGGGTAAAAACTCCAGTAGTCGGCCACAAGGACATAAAATTGCTTATAAATAGAATATGTATAACTCAAAATCGGATATAATGCATTCCCACATTTCGTTACCTGTCCCCAATTATCATGCAATAACAATAAACTTGTAAATACTTTTTATTAAGTAGTAATGGGTTATTTTATTTTAAATGGTGTGTCCATCTTCCTAGTTTGCGATTCTGCTTTTTTTTTTTTTGTTAAGAAGACACATCATCTTTAAATGTTAAGTACCCTTCTTTTTTTTTTGGTTCTACTGTAAATTTGCGTTGACTTATGTTTTAATGGATTGTATAACATACCGTTTCAATTAAAAAATAAACTCCTTCTTAGACTCAATTATTTTTAGAGGGGTGGTTGACCACTGGATACTGAATTCTTATGCATTTCCAATAATCGGCCACGGCAGATTGAGCACCGGATCTATACTGTTAGGTTGATCTACGCAGTAGTTGACTGCGTACTTCTGTTGGATTTTCTAATGTTTTTTTAAATCAAATCATGGCACGTTGATGAAACTGATAAAACAAATGATCTGATTGCAATTAGTATTTAATAGGCAATAAATAAACATTCTCATTTGTAAGGAATTAAGAAGTAATACTTCAATAGTTACGTTAGCTCAAACTATTGCTTACTTTGCTAAACTATTTGCTTCATCAAAGGTTCAAGAAACCTGTATTCTACTTGGACTAATTATTCTAAATGTTGATACCACTTCTTATTACTGCTTCTAACCAAATATTTAATTCACTGGGTTTTATTCACAAGGAAATCAAAATTTACTTCTTGTTTAAAAGTATGTTGAATTTGTTTTAAAATAACATGGTCTCAAAGTTGCATTACGTTGCTACACTCCATTTTAGTTTATTCGTTGTTTACTAATGTTCTTGTTGAAAGTTGTAATATTATCTTCATGACATCCATAATTTCTCAATTTTAATTTACCCACATACAGGCCATCCATCTGGGCAATAAGGGGGGGGGGGGTTATTCACCCTTTGTATTTTCAAAACATAATTTAAACATGCCTTTTTTCTTGTATTTTGATGCTTTTTTCCTCAAAGTGCACTGAATTCATACTCTTTGCCATTCGAGAAGAAAATTGAAAATACGGACCTGCCAACATAATTCGTCTTACTTCAGTTCGTTCACAATTAAAGTACCTTTGTCTTATGATAAATTTTGTTTTAGATGTGCCTACGATTGCCAATCTTTTAAGTTCTTTTAGAACGGATTTTTACTTGTTTTATTTTGAGGTGAAATTGTTTCCAAAACTATTTTAATTTTGTGTTCCGTATGTTGAAGTTTCGTTCTAATGAACGTGGACCAGTCCAGTGTCAATCGTATAGACCATTAATTCTTTCTTTATCGATCATGAATTTTATTAACTCTTTTATTCAGTGTTTATCTTAGCATACACAGCTGAAACTTTTTGCGCCAGGAAGGGGGGGGGGGGGAGAATCTACGTTCTCATGTTTTCAAAATTCTTTTCCGAAAAAAACCCGGGTCTTTTCAATTCTTTAATTTCTGTTTTTGCAGTATATGATACTACTTTAGTAAGTGATTTAGAAGATAAATAATAAGAAAATTATTGCATATGTGATGCATATCCAAACTGGTTGCTGCAAATTGAAAAATAATACAAGCACAAATGTTACGAAGACAACAAGAATGCAGAATTCTTTCGTAATTATTGGAACAATTAATTTTGTAAGCACAATGCTGTGCTGTAAGTTTCGCATTAAATTTTGTTTAAATTTTTTCATTCATACCCCATAAGAGTAATGAAAATGAAACGGCCGACTACTGGGCTCATGCATGGCCGAGCACTGGATTTCTTAGGCCGACTATTGGAGCATTTTCTCGTGTTTTATTAAGTTAGTTGGTTTTTAAAGTAAAAATGTTTTTATTTCTGAAACAATTTAGTGAATTATTATTAGAAAGGTATAGCCTAAAGCTTTGCAGTGTTTTTGTTGTTGTTATATGTTAGCAAAAAACATCAATAGCTGTCTTAAATGGCCAACTACTCTTAAACTATATATATATATATATATATATATATATATATATATATATATATATATATATATATATATATATATATATATATATATATATATATATGCGTGTATGCTCCCTATACAAATATACAGTTTACGTCGGATCTGGACTAAATTTGGCAGGGAGGTACTTGGGCACCGAGAAGGAACGCAAGGGGGGGGAGGGGTTCGAAAGCCAAATAAGAACCGAGCCGTTCGAATTTTAATTTTAGGGCCTAAAAATGGCATTAAATAGCTCTTTCCACCCGAAATAGTTATCCTACTAGTTCAAATTTAGTGTCATTTGAAAGCCCGCAAAAAATACCACTGAAATTGAATTAATTCCTTTGAATTTCAAAAAAAAAAAAAAAAAAAAAAAACAAGGCTGAAAAATTATTGGAAAAAATTTAAAAGCATTTTTAAGCCTAATGGATTAGAATTTCATATTGGAAAATTATCGTTTGCGCTGATCTCATATTAAATTAGCGTGAAAACAATTCAGAAGGTTGCCACTTTTTTTCCCTCGATTGCAACTAAATAAAATTTTGTTTTTGTTTTGTGGTAAAAATATCCTCTTTTGATTATTATTTGGCAGTTTATATATATATATATATATATATATATATATATATATATATATATATATATATATATATATATATATATATATATATATATATATATATATATATATATATATATATATATATATATATACTGCTAGCGGAAGTCAATCAGGAAGGTCGCGTTTAATTTTTCGAGAGTTTTTGATTTGCCGTTTTCTTTCTTTAAGAGTGGTTAGTTTGACGGGATATTTTACAGTATTTGTTTTCTCGAATTGAAGCCTGATTGTTGAATATGCGTCACTTGACCGAACTTTTATTTTCGAGGTCAAACGTGCTAAGCCGAGCAACGCAAATAGTATGTATATAAAAATGGCTGAATCACAATATTAAATGGCAAAATAGAAATTAAATTCAATTAGTGAATTAATGCTTGAAAAACTGCAAGTTTAAAAAAAAGCATTTGAACTTCAGTGGATCATAAAAAAGTACTTTATTAACGATTGAAAATTTTAACAAGGTTATATAAATATCTATAGGGAGATTGAACTAATAGTAGAGTTGAAAAGAAAGAAAGAAGGAAACATGTAAAATAAGCAACGAGAGTGCATTTCCTTTTGTTTAACTTTTTTTCTTCTCTCTCTCTCTCTCTCTCTTTCTTTTTTTTTTCTTTTTTAAAATCAAATTTTCTTTCTAGAGAACAGTCTGTTGTCTAGAAGATGTCTTTAATTCACTATAACGGAAGAACCCCCCATTTATTACCCTGAGAATATCCAGTCCGCTCTTGGTTTTTTTTATACCTTA
Organism: Uloborus diversus; assembly: GCF_026930045.1. Classification (NCBI taxonomy): domain Eukaryota; kingdom Metazoa; phylum Arthropoda; class Arachnida; order Araneae; family Uloboridae; genus Uloborus; species Uloborus diversus. Next base: position 25,096,972 of record NC_072735.1, read on the forward strand.
GAAAGCAATTGTGGAGTCACTGTAACTGTATCCGTAGTGATAGTGATTCGAATTCGTAATTCATCCAAGCTCCGGAGCACATGTGGAAGAAATCACCAAAGCGAATGACTGCAGAAATATCTACTGTATCTTTGGCAAAATCCTTCGCCTTTGTGGAAATCGGAAATCGATTGATATTTGCAAAGGATTTAACTATGTTTCGTTGTAGTGTACTAAAAACATTTCACATAACAAACGAACTGCTCATAAAAACCCAAAAAGAGAAAAATCGACAAAGTTAATCCCACACATCGTGGACTGAGTACTGTAATTAGGTAACTTAAAATTTGGGGAAATAGAATGTTTCATTTTAACCGAGGCCTTCGAGATAGGAAGGCCATCCAACTAGCAAATGACGTCATCGTTTGTCGATCCACAATGATATTGGGAAGGGAGCACTTCGATTAATATTTTGGTTAAATAAAACTATTTGGTTTATTTATTATTGTCTTCTGTTATTTAAGTAGCATTACAAGTTCTACTTTTTCACATTTGAAAACATAAAAAGGAACCGATAATCATACATTAAAAAATACACTGAGATTAATTCATAGTATTTTACATTAAAACATTTATAAGTCTTACAAAGTATTCAAATAACTAAACACGATTTTATTTTACAATCATGTTAAAACAAAGTGATAAATAAACACAGTTTTATTTTTCATTAGAAATTGTTTTTTAACTAATCGCATTTTAAATACTCGTGTATTGTATTGAAACATTAAGTCTTAAGAAGTATTCAAATAAATAAATGAACTTTCATTTTACAATTACACTGTTAAAACTACAGGTTGCATTTGGCACTTTTCGAGGGTGAAAAGCTTGTTCACCAGCGGCACTCTTTACGGTGCCGAAATTGCACCCTTAACACGGGCGAAAAACCGGCACCCTTCACCCAGCGTGCACCGCGGTGAAAAACGGAACCCTATGGCAGAACATTGGCACCCTCTGTTTTCTGTTGCTGAGCACCCCCCCCCCCCTCGGTTTTGTGTGCATTTCCGTAAACAATTGTATACATTATTATTTATTGTTTTGAGTTATAAAAAGCTAAGTCTTGGTACATTTTCCACATTGAATAGTTCTGAAAATGATTAAAACTTGTACTTTAAGGCATTTGATCATATTTCAACTTTCGAACATAGTTTAGAAGTGTTCATGACTTAAATTTGTCTGCCGTGCACTAATTTTCGTACATCCACTTGGATTGCTCAGTAATTTTAATATGTTATTGACATTTACTGCAGCACGATCGTACCGAAAATGAAGAACGTAGGTACTATTTGTAAATCATTTACACGAACAATAAATATTCAATTATGTTGCAATCATGGAAAAATAAAACTTTTCATCACGTTCGAAATTTTAATCAAAGAGCACCATATTAGTACGTACGTATATATGATTCGACATTTGAATATCCGTAAAGAATATAAAAGAACAAAAGTCTTTCGATAAATTAAAAGCCAAAACAAATTCTAACGAGTTATTCATTCTTACTATTACTAGAGTGACGAAAAAACTTCAGTCATTCGCTTTAAGCCAGAGGTTCCCAACCGGTGGTTCGCGAACCCCCAGGGGTTCGCGAGGTGCAGGAAGGGGGTTCGCGAAAATTTCGGTGCAATGGCGGATTTTTCCTAGTTTGATAAAAAATTATAAAATATTCAATTTGCAAACATAGTTACTAAATTTTTTTTTACTTGAAAACGCGCCAAACTCTTGTATTAAGCTTAAAAAAAAAAAAAAAAATCTTTCAGCGGTTTTATAATCTTGGTTAAAAAGAAATTTTCTCATTTTTTTTTCGATAGACAACAAAAAGAGATATCCTTCCTTCTTTATTGCGAGGCGCCATGCAGAAACGTTGTATTAAGCTGTGGCGGGGGATCACGATGACCTTAAAAAGGCGCCATCGCGTGGAGTCAATCAAACAATATACATAATATACATATGTCGAAAAAAATAAAGAATTCTCAAACAATGCATCATAGGGGTATTATTTCTAATCTGGTTGAAATATAACTCGGGAATTTCCGTCGAATTCAGTCATCGAATAGCAGACATGACAGCAAAAGGCTCCAAACTTAAAATTTATTACTGGATTTTACCCATCTGTTCGTTTTCAAAAATATATAACATCAGCATGCTCATAGTTCTGGGGAAATAGTTGTTAACAGACGTATTTAGAGATACTTTAGAGATGCTTGAAAACAAGTGATTTTGTTTGCAATTGGTTTTGCTACGTGAACTTGCTACTCTGTTTGTGAAGTTATAATCGTGTTGGTAATTTTTATGATTTAATAACTTTCTGCTGTTATGGATCGATGGTTGAAAACTGGTAGTTTGGTTGAGCGACAAATGGACAAGCAGTCAATCGATCAACCCTCAACATCAGCAGTAACTTTCGAATCAACACAGGATATTGAAATAGATAGCTGTAATGAACTGCCGCCTCCCCCGACTAAACAGAAAAGTGAACTAGGGGAGAAAAAGGAAAAAAGCGAAAATATGACAGTGACTATTTACAAATGGGCTTTTATTTTACTGCAGAAGAGTCTGAACCTAGACCGCTTTGTCTTCTCTGCAACGAAGTTCTAGCGAACAGCAGTTTGAAACCGTCACTTCTAAGATACCTCGAAACAAAGCATCCGACACACAAGGACAAACCTATCGAATATTTTAAAAGAAAATTGGAATATTATAAAAAGTGTAGCGTCTCTACGTTCCTGTTAGAATCCAACGAAGATAGTAAAATGGCCCTTGAAGCTTCATATCGAGTCAGTTATAGAATTGCAAGATCTGGACAGCCACATACAATTGCAGAAAATTTAATTGGACCGTGTGCTAAAGATATTGCTAAGTGCATGCTGGGAGAAAAGTCAGCAAAAAAAATTGACCTGGTTCCGCTATCAAACAACACAGTATCACGCAGAATTACTGATTTGGCAAGTAATGTGGAGAAAGAACTTGTGAATAGAATAAAAGAGAATAATTTTGCGATCCAGCTTGATGAGTCGACTGATGCAGCAAACGCTGCAATATTACTTGTCTATGTTAGGTATATTTTTAACGATACAATTATAGAAGATGTACTATTAGCAAAACCTTTGAAAACCAACACAACTGGAGAAGCAATTTTCGAACTGGTCAACAGTTACTTTGAAGAAAATGGAATAGATTGGTCTTTGTGTGTGGGTGTGTGCACGGATGGTGCAAAATCAATGACAGGAAAATTTGTTGGCTTTGTGGTGCGAGTAAAGAAGATCAACGAGAAAATTGAATGGACTCATTGCTGCATTCATAGACAAGCATTAGCATGTAAGCGTATTCCCGCAGAATTATCCGCTACTTTGAATGATGCGGTAAAAATTGTAAATTTCATAAAATCACGTGCCACAAACTGCCGTCTATTTCACGCGCTTTGTGAGGAATTGAGAAGCCTTCATGTTACTTTACTTCTTCACACAGAAGTTAGATGGCTTTCCCGTGGCAAAATTTTGACACGCTTATTTGAATTGAAGTCAGAAGTCCAAGCATTTTTTGTTGATCATCCAGTTCACTTGTCCACTTGCATATTCGATCCTCTTTGGATGCAAAGGCTTGCATATTTCGCTGACATCTTTTCAAAATTAAATGAATTAAATCTATCCTTGCAAGGTGCAGTTGTTAATATTTTCGTTGTATATGATAAAATTGAAGCTATGGTAAAAAAATTGAATTTCTGGATCCAATGCCTGGAAATGGGTGAGTTTTCTTGTTTCACTTCTCTTAGTAGTTTTTTATCAGAAAACTCAATGACACTTGATGAAAGCGTTAAAAGAAATGTATGTGAACATCTGCAACATCTTGAACTAACTTTTGACGAGTATTTTCCTAATAGGCGTAACGTCCCTCTCTCAAACAACTGGATACGCAATCCTTTTGAAGGAAATCCATGCTTAGAGAACACCCTGACATTACCTGAAAAGGAAATGCTCATCGAGTTATCCTGTGATAATTCATTGAAAACTACATTTAAAGAGCTCTCGTTAATTGACTTCTGGCTCAGTGTAAGAAATGACTATACCGTTTTGTCCAAAAAAGCAATTCGAATTTTATTACCATTTTGTACAACATATCTGTGCGAGAAAGGATTTTCCTCCTATACTTATCTCAAAGATAAATACCGAAGCAGATTGAATGCAGAGCCTGATTTAAGACTCAAACTGTCAGACATTGAACCAAACTTTCAGTTTCTTTGTTCCGTCAAACAGCCACAAATATCGCATTAAGGATTTTTTCCCGAATTTAAAGTATGCTTAAAAAAATAGTTGGTTTATAAAACTTCTTGTTTATAATTTTTCTTGTAGATGTAGTTTTAACTTTTTATTAATGTTTGCACTTAATGATATTTTACAATTATATTTTTGTTTATTGCAATCAAATGCTGCAAAAAATGGAATGCAAACATGCTGTTTTTTTATTGTTTCTTACATGTTACTAATTTCAACATCAGGGGGTTCGCGAACTTTTTTGCCTGTTCCAAGGGGTTCGCAAAGAGAAAAAGGTTGGGAACCGCTGCTTTAAGCAATAACGCTGAGGAAAGCTAGTTGACTTAGATAATAAATAAAAAAAAAAAAAATCGAGACGGAGAAGAAATTTCTTTTTCTCAATCCGCTTTCCTTTTTTTTTCGTGCTTTTATGTTTTTGCTATTTGCATCATCGTAATTAGAGTTTCCGTTCACTTGCTGAGTGCATCACATTGCTAACAATGAATCTCTTAGTTAAAAATCCACAAGATTGTTGATAATACAAGCAAGTAAAACCACATAGTCAAAATTAATAGTTGAAATAACTTTTCAAATATCATCTAATTTAAGCGTTTTGATTATTAAATGTTACTTATCCGGTGCTGATAGCTATTTTTAGGTAAAATTTATGCATGATAGGAGTAGCAAATGTATATAACGGCTAACTGAAGAATCAACGTACCTTTGAAACAATTTTAAATATGTTCGAAAGCCTTAAAAGCTACACTATGATCAAATGCATGTACTTACGCGAAACTTTGAAGAGTAAATCGCAGAAGCTTATAAGTTTTAATCCAATTTCGTACTTCATTCAATGGGAAAGTGCATGTGCGTAGTTATTCTTGCGTCTGCCATTGATTGTGGTTGAATGATGTCAGAGCGGAGAGCGCATGCGCCAGCGTTTCACCCATGCATTTAGGAGGTCCGTTTTCACATTTATTAGCGTCATTCACCCTGATCACACTTCCTAGCCTCTACTGCACCCTGAGGCCCGGTGTTTTCACCCCAGGGAGCCAAATAGTTAGTCAAAGGCACCCGTAGTGTTGACAGTGTACATCAAAACAAAAAATAACATTACTATTGTATTTGAATAAGAATTAAATGAAATTTTAAAAAATAAATAAACATTTTTACTTAAGTAACATGACTGCAATATGTTTCAAAGACATAACATCAAATTAAAGTACATAATACCAGATTATTAATGTTAACTTAGCTGAGCAAATTTATGCTTTTAAAAAGACGTGAATGCTTGGGTGCCATCCCCCAAAGTAGACGGTGCCCTATCCCCTTCAATTATGAAAACTTCAAAAAAAAAAAAAAAAAAAAAGACATCTCCATCTCTCTTAAAATTTCAAGGGCACAGTTATTTATAACTATAGCCGTTGAAAAGCTATCATTACTATGAGACTATGATTCCGACCCCCCCCCTTCGGTGGGCACTCTTGAAAAATTACACAGGAATTCAACTTGAAAAACGTTAATTAAAGAATGAATGATACATCATGAATACTGTATGTTGTACATCAAAAAAATGTATTCAATATCTAAACAGCCTTTTTTTTTTGGAATTCGGCTACTTTTCCATTTTCAGCTTTTTCTGCTGCTAATGATTCTTGTGTGTGTGTGGGGGGGGAGCTTTAATTGTTCATCATTTTAGGTTTTTGAAAAATTATTTTAAAAAGCATTAATTGATGACAAAGTAACCTTTTTCAAAAAACTTTTCATATAATGACCATTTTAACAACTTTCTTTAATACTTAAAACCTCATATATGTTAAATTTAGATCAACATTTTGCTGAGTATGCTCTTTTAGGAAATCAATGTGACAGTTTTGTGACAGGGGGAAGGGAGGGGATAACAAGAAGTGTGACATCACGCGTTGTTTATAACAATATGCTCATGTTGAACAGCGTTACATGTAACAAGGAGGGGGGGGGATTTGTTCAAAAGTTTGTAACATACTTTATAGACAGCCCTTTAGTTCAATTTATGTTACAGTTTCAGAGTTCCTGAAAGCTTATTAACAGAAAACCCAAGGAGTTCAAAAAATATGTAGTTCAAGACATTTTGCCCTTTTTAAGCATAAACAAACAAGCATAGAGCATTTGGCAAAAACACGTTGTGTATCCACTGCTCAAAATTAATCTTTCGCAAGCCCAGAAATTATGAATACCGTTAACTTAACCACAATGTGTGCATAAATATCATAAAACTTAAAGACAACAGTGAAAAAAAAAACCATATATATATTTTTTTTAATTTACGCACAGAACCAGCTTGTTTGAATAACATTGCAGGGGCGTAGTTGGAAGGAAATGTTTAAGTATCGAACTCACGACCTCCGGCGTTCAAATCTAATCTTTTATCTCAGAACTACGGAAGCCTATCAAGGAATGTTTTTTGATCAAAATAACACATGCTAGCGTATGAAACAATTTAATCGAAACCGAAAATACAAGATTAGTTCAGTTTAAAAGCCTGTTTCAATAAACTTGTTTACATTTTTACTGAATATCAACACCAAGTTACGCTTCTGATAGCAACAAGTATATTCGCAGAAAATTTTGACATATGTATATTGTCAGTTTGGAAAATCCATTTCGAATAAATGCGTGTACAAAGTTCAAAAAATAAAGAAATAAAAAGTTGCAAGTTAACCGTTTCAAATATTAAAGCAGTATGCTGAAATTACAAATTACAGACAAAGATATCGGAAAGGAAACTGACAATTGTTTGTGTAATGGAGGAAAACTTAAGTAATCTTAACTGCATAAAATGTAAATTTGTTTATCTGAGAAAAGTACTTACCTCCGAACTTTAAAATTTATTCCATGAGGCGCCCAGCTTTTTTTCTTTACATGCAGGTTGTTCGGAAGCGGAAATCACTGACTCACTTTTCACTCAACAGACACTTAAGACTTATATTATACATATATTTTTTAATTGCCTCTACATTCCGGTACGTGGAAAGGAAGAGATAAATCCAACAGAATTGTATTCAAAAATGTGCATCCGAAGTTACATATTTCCTATTTCATCTTTATCAACCAGAGCAAGCAACACTACTGGTAAACTGCAGTTTTCAAAATTTCGCGCCAAGTTCATAGATCGACGACTGGGTGGCGTAACGAAGCGGGGGGGAGGGGAGTTGTCTGGCCTGTTATCACGTGGGTCTCGTTTTAACTCCATCCTCATATATATAATTGACAATGATCGAGTAACGCTGACGTCATCAACAATGAAACTCGCACCACGGCATCCGGTTATTTAACTGTTTTACTGGTAAGACTGTCATTTTAAGGGAATGAAGAAAACGTAAAAATAGTCAACAGCTATCGCTATCTACTGGAGTTTAGGGTTAATTCACTGGAGTTAGGGTTAACATTTCAAATATCCAAATATCACGAAACAGGCGGTGGCTTCGGTCGCATGTTGCAGCAACTTTCACCCGTCATAACTTGACGGGCGATTTTCTAGTTTTATTATATTTATTACTAGCAGTACCCGCACGGCGTTGCTCGTGCTAAGAAGTTAAAGTTTGCTGAATAAAAAAGTCCATGTCTCCCCCTCCCCCCCTACTTTTGGTGTGAAATGAACATTTTTCTTCAAATAAAATGCGTACATACTTTTTCAAAAAACCTATTAAGTCTCTTTGGAATTTAAAGCTATTCGCCAAAACACATAAAAAAGCCCCAAGGGGGGGGGGGGCGTATTCTCAATACATATTTTGTCGGAAAATAACAAAAAGCACGTCCACTTTTATGTGAATGCTTTTTTTTTTCAAAGTCGGGGGAAGGGGCATTGATCCCCCGTCGCAGTTCCGTAAATGCGGGCTTATCTATCTCTTACTGACCATGTACCTACATCGACCTCTATTTATCAATAGATATATCTATACGATCTAAGCATATCTTCCTCTGATGTTAATTAACAATATTTTACTATGTATGTAAAACAAAGATCATGCAAAAAACCGCGCGCTTTATTTAATTAAAATAGCACCAAAAAAATACCTCTCTGTTCCCCGTAGTGTGTGTTAAAGACAAAAAAAAACTCACTGCTTTTATTGAATCAAATGCACACAAATATGTTACGTTAAATAACAGCAGCAAAACGTCGGCAGAGGGGGGGGGGGGGAGAGAAGTAAAATTCCTAAATGGAAATTAAAAAACAAAAAGCGCTGCACTTAGATCACGTGACCATGACGTCATTTCCATGACGTAATGACCATCCTAAAATGAAGATTGACAAAACTTCGACTATAGTCCAGTCAATGAGTGCTCAAAACAGGGGTGTAGCGTGCATGGAATATGCGATAATTTTTGACTTCAGAATATTGTTAGGGGTAGTTAGTAAGTAAACATACTAAAAGTCCCCGGCCCTGGAGGGGTGAGCTAAAGGTGGGAGGGAAAATTTTCGGTTTTTCGAGAAAACGTCGGAAACGGTGGAAAAAATGCGTTTAAAATAAAAATTCAAGTTAAATAAATTTCTTATGAAACTGTTTCTACACATATGTGTCAAATTTCCAATAATTTTCCGGATATACGTTGCGATTAATCGATGATTTTCGGAAAAATTCTCTCTTTTTGTCAAACATTTGCTCTTAGTGCTTCCCAGGATAAGTATTCATGATAATTGTCTATGACAAAGTTATAGAGCTTTATAAATTAATTCTTCAATTTGATATGCTATTTTGTTATATTTTATTCAACCAATCAAAAGTTACAGAATTTCAAACACGCACTTTCATGGCACAAAATGGAACACTAGTCATTCACAAATTTCAAACCGACTCGAAAGGATCGCGCACTTCTTCTGTCTTCAATGAATTCGACAATCCTGATGGACAATAAAGAAGCATTTGTGGATTACTACAACTCAAATGATGTTTTAAGGTTAGGGGGGTCGTAAAATTGTAACTTTGTGACAAGGAGATGGGAAAGAGACTAAGAAGTGTGACATCAAGCATTTTTTTAATACGAATATGTTTATAAAAAATTGGTTTATGAATAGTACTTTGTGACAAATGAGGAGGGCGTCAAAATGTTGAGAAAAAGTGTAACATCATTTATGAACAGCCCCTGACCAAGAAATCGGACGAAGATTTGCAGAACTACTTTTATGCAGTATGAATTAGCTCCATACCCATAGCATTATTTAACGAAAGTGAACTGAGGAAATGTAGAAAGCCAGCATTTCCACAGTAAGAAATTTTTTAGAAGTAATTAATAAGTAAATATACTGAAAGTCCTCGAGGCTGGGGGGGGGGGCAATGAAGTTTGGGGGGGAGCCAATTTTTGCGGTTTTCGATTATATCTCGGAAACGTCAGGAAAAATGTATTCCGAATAAAAGTAAAAGTTAACTAAGTTTATTGTGAAATTGTTTTTATACATATATATCACATTTTCAGTGTTATTTTAGGTACGCGTTCTTGAAAACCAATATTTTTCGAGAGAAAAAAAAATTATCTGCAACAATGATGCGTTGGTTCGTTTAAGTTCTTGCAATCAAACAAGAATGTAGCCTTTCTGGGTTTTTTGTAAAATGCTTTGTACAACAATGATGCGTCGGTTACACGTGTGATTGCTCCTTTGTAGAAATTTTTAGTTCGAAAGAAAACATAAATACTTCTATCTTCTATCTAAATAAAATTTAGGAATGATGGTTTAACGAAATTCACAACAAGTCTTCACATTCTCCAAAAATTCGTGAAAAAACAATTCTTTGTTGAGCTTTTCTCTAAGGTGTATGAAAAAACTAAATTTTCTAGTTATAGTATTCACCTCACGGCATTTTGTACCAAATCCTTTTTCAGCGATTAATTAATGGACTCCCTGTGTATATTAATTCTGAATGCATTTAGTGCGAAATCTGATCTCCCGTTTTAATTGTTCAATCATTAAGCCAAATACAAACACATGTAGATATTTTCCTTTCGCAAAGTTAACTAACGCAGGAGAACATTTTATGGGAAAATATTTCTTATAATTTTATTTTGTTAAACTTCAGCATACAAAGTGCAAAATTTGAATACTTAAGTGGTTCATTTGCTTAAAGCTGGTAAATTATCCGAAATTCTTAAAAGACGCCATATGCAGCAGACTAATAAAATTCTGCAACGCTATACTTGAGCACTAAACAAAAATGAAAATATTCAAATGAAACGTAACGTAAATCTTCGGTCCGCAGCGATTATTTTTGTGCTTTTCCGGCACATTTACCATAAAAGGTCTTAGCTGAGAAATGTTCCAGAAAATTAAGAGTTTAAAACATCTTGCAAGTAATCTTCATTTTGCCATATTTTAGAATTTCCCTTATATTATTGTAACAATGGACGGTAGATTATTGAAACTTGCGAACGTTCTTTTAGTTGTACTCCTTCTTTACAAACGTTTAAGCTGAAATTTGGGTTCAGATTTTGTCGAAAGCGCTAGTGAGAAATGGCGCCCAGGTTGCCATCTTTGGCGGCGGGTTGTATCTCTGGCGAGGATTCTTTTTGGGAAAAACAAAAATGTGCTGTAATTTACTTTTTTCCGTATTTTAACATATGTTAAATTCAAAAACTTCCAAGACTATGGAGGTAAGTTTTTGTTCTCTTTTTTTCCTGATTTGACATATGGACTATCTAAAAGACAATTAAGTTGATTCAAACAAGTTTTTAAATAGCATGTGGAAATTCAAAGAAAGAAAACAAGCTTGGAATGCAAAAAAATACATTTCTAAAGGTCAAAATATTGTGTTCTCAAAATACCGTTTGGAATAACGGATATATCCACTGAAGGGGTGTACGCCTCACATAAGAAAATACCGTTCTAAGCTATTATGTCAATTTTGAATGCATTTGCTGTAGAAATTTCCTTTTTATGGTCATTTCAAAGTGGTGCTGTTATCATAAGAAAAAAGAACCTACATGTTAAAATTTCCGATTGGAGCTTTGCGTTATCTTTGTTGTAAACGTTTAAATTATGTATTATGTAACACGTAAAAAAAGGAATGAAAGTAAAAATAACGATTTATGATTAATAGTGAATGAAACAGAACGATGATAAGAGATAAAAGCCCGAAAGTATACAATATTTATCACCTTTATGGAGATAAATCCAGAAAGCAGATTATCCTGTTTACGACTCAGATATTTACAGAAGAAAGAAAGAAAAATAAGTATATACGTAATATAAAGGAATTTTGGAAGTATATAAAGGAATTTTTGAAAAATTTTGTTATACAGAATTAATTGATGCTCTTTTCGAAAACAAAGCATAAGGGATCGAAATGCCCCTATTTTGCTAATAATACTTCACAAAATCGTTCGATTTGTTCTAAAAATTGTTTCTGGAGATAAAGGTTAACCTTCTTTTGTTTTAAGATTTAAAACACTGCGTGTAAAGTTTGAAATTTATTTTATTGCGCTAAAATATCATCATTTACAGAATTGCATGTCTTAACGTAAAAAATAAACATTTTGAGTTTATGTACGGAACGTGAATATACATAAAGATATAGTTCTGAAAATATGATAAGATTTTGAGAATGAAGCATAGTTGGTTATTTATATATTTTTTTCTGATGAAGTTCACACGTTTAGATTTATTACTTTTGAAATGAGAAAGGTAATGTGAGGCGAAATGAAATAGCGAGGCAACGTGAAATTGTAAAATATTTTGCATTAATTACAGCGCTACCTATCTAAAAATACTTTAAGTATGTTAATAAAGGTATAGTAGTTGATTCTTGTGAGAAAATAATCACCTCTAAAGATTAAGATATGTAATAAGTTTACATGCGAGCTACATTGGAGGATTTGCTTCAGTTTGCTTTCTTCTCTGGCAGTTTTCCCAAGCTTTCTACTTCATTCACTTCGTTTTCTTATCATTAGGCCGATTCATTACATTGATTTAAAACTTAGGATACCGCAGGTTTTAAACCATTCATTTGATCCAAGACAAACTGTTATTTTTTCCAGAAATAAACAATACTACTATGTACAATCTTGTTGCGTCAGAAATATCATTTTCAAGATTATTTTCTGCCAATGACCAACGTAACATTTTTCAAGGTCCAAGTTCAGTAATCGTCACAACGCTATCAGTTCAAGGGTACACTGTTAAAACTACAGGTTGCATTCGGCACCTTTCAGGGGTGAAACGCTTGTTCACCAGCGGCACCTAATACGGAGCCGAAATTGCACCTCTAACTAGGGTGAAAAACAGGCACCTTTTAAAAAATAGGCAACCGTGGTGAAAAGAATGAACCTTCGGAGAGAGAAATGGCATCCTTACTGTAGATCCTCCTCCCCCCTCCCCCGTATTGTGTGCGTTTTTGAATACAGTTGTGTATTTTTTTTTTATATAGTTTTGTTTTGATTCATGATAGTCTACGTTTTGCACACTTTTCACATTGCATGAATTCAGTACTGGAAATGATTAAAACTTGTAATTACAGCATTTGATCATATTTCAGAGTTTTCAACATAGTTAAGAAATGCTCATTGCTTTAGTTCATCTGATCGTTCTCTACATCAGTGTTTCTCAACCTCTTTTAGCCCACGGGTCGGTAAAAGCAAATGAAAAACATTGCGGACCTGTGAAATTTTTATCCTTTCCTTAAAAATTAATAAAATAAATAATTATTATAATAACTCTCGCGGCGGTAAAAAACTTGTGAAAAAATTCTGCGAACGGATGAGTTTTTTTTCTTTTCTTTTTTTTTTTACAAAGTAATAATTAAAAATGAATAAAACAATAAATATCTACAGACTTTATTTGGTATCAAAGAGTTGTCACAAATATATTTAAAGTTAAAGACGAGTAATTATTTGAATAATCATAGTTAAGTTAATGATCATTTGTGAGAAATAAACGCACCGAAAGTAATGTGTAGAGGTACTTATGAATTATTTACATGAAGAGCCAAAAATATTCTGGGATATTAAAGTCACGGAAAAACAAATTCGTTTCTTAACCGTTCAAAATTTCAATCAAAATAACAATAAAATAAAATGCGCATGACATTTTGCGGCAGTTTAAAATTTTAAAGAAATTCCTAACGCTATCGAAATATTAACCGCTAACAGGAAATGATTCAAACACTTGAACGAAAAAACAAAAGAAAAAGCTAGACGGAGAGAGATTTCTTTTTTTATTTTTTGCGCTCGCTGTTGTGTAGTAATCTACGAAGCACAAGAATTATTTGCATTTAGGTTTTCACTTGTTGATTACTGATAATCTTATTGCGGTTATTATTTTGGTGATTACCTAAATGTTGCTTATCGAGTACTCAAGAAAATAATGATATATATATTTAGTAGCGTTTTGAATGATGGAAATTTCACGACACTAACGATACAACGGTATCGTAACGGACTAACGGTAACTGAAAAGCATTAAACGTACTTTTAACTATGTTTGAAAGCCCTAAAAGCTACAAAGTGATAAAAAGCTGTACTAACTTGTTATTTTAAAGAATTATCCTAGAAAAGTTGAGATTTAATCCAATAGTATACTTCATTCAATGTGAAAGACATAGAATCCATGCATAGATGCAACCTATCATTCGTCCGCCATATTGAAGTGATTGAATGGTGAATGTATGCCGGAAGCGCATGCGCCAGAAAGTCATTTTGAGATTGCTTGCTGTTTTGGCACCCCTGTCTGCGATTGTTTGCTGTTTTCGCACCCCTGCTCTACTTCCTGGCTAGTATGGCACCCTTGGGCACCATGCTTTCACCTTAGGTGTAAATATATTCACTCATCTGGAAACCTCTGGTTATAACAGTGTATGCAAATATTTTCTCTGATTTTCAAACGCATATTAAATGAATTTATTATTTTAACATTTTGGACACACGTAAAAACTCAACGTAATTTCTAAATTTGTTAACGACCCCTAAATTGTTAAATTAATATCTGCAAAGTTGTCGAAAATTGTTATGCCACTTCCTAAATAGCATGCTTCTCTCTTTAGATTTATATGCGTCCATTTCACACGACAAGTTTCGTTTTGGCAAGTTCTGTTATTCTATTATATTTCGAATTTGGGTTGTGTTAAAAAGTGTGTGGATGTTCTGAACTGATTGCTTTCGCCAATAAAAATAATTACAAGGGAGTTGCATCAAAAATGGAGGGTTAATAAACAGGGCTACAGCATTCCTTGTTTTAGCAAGTGCTACTAAATTCTTATTGAACACACTAACTTCTTTGTCAGCTATTTACCAACACCATACCAGTAGTTTTACTACTAGAAAATAAAAACACAATTTTAAAGTTAATTTTATCTTCTTTAATTTATCAATTAACGAGGTTACTTAGTATTTGAGATGCGAAAACTGAAACAAATGCGCCTAAAATCCAAGGTGGCGGCGTGAGTTCTCCCTACTTGCGGCCATATTTTGATAGGCAATCTGGTAGAAATATATTCCTTTTAATCATAATTTTGAATAAATATTGTGTTGTCTTAAAAACTACCTGGGAGCAGATATTTGCAGTGCCTTTCTTGCATTAGTTACGTGTACCGTATTCATTGTGCCGTAATCCTTATATATTATTTCTGTAGCCTGTTTTTGGTTTCTACGCCAGATTTTCCTCAATTCTTGGTCGAATTCTTTGATTTACGCCTTATTTTAAAGCTTATGGTGCTGGCTACTGACGAAAAATAGACCCACGGTCTAAAAAATTTTTTTTCAGCCGAAAAACCTGTTTTAAAGAACCAGAATGAGGTTTTCGGTTAAACTTATAACTTTAATTTGCGCTATGACCGACAGAGCTGAATAGCTTGATCGGCAGAGCGTTCTCTTCGTAACCAGGAGAATACGTGTTCGGGCCCACGTCCGGACAAGCTGCAGCAAAAAATTAGAGAAATATCGCGCATTACATGAACACTTAATTAAGTGAATAACAACTATGAAGAAATAGAATAAATGAGAAGGAAACGTTCCTTGCTTCATATGAAAACTAGAAATGACTTTGTGCTAAATTACTTCTGAGTTAAACGTTTTTTTTCTTTTTAAGCTTTGGCTCTGGTAAGAATATTAAAGCATAATGTAAGCGAAAATATACAGGTAACAGGTTTAAGATTTCAGACTACAATAGAATTGTTTTTTGTTCAGAAAAAAATAATAAATCGTATATTGAAATATATATTCTTCTAATGAGATTTTGACTCTTTGTACAAATAAAAAATTACTACCTCAATTTGAAGGGTAAAATATATATTTTTTCTTCTTTTTGCAAAAAAAAAAAAAAATGGCCTATCACATTTTTACAACATTCGAAAAGCTACGCTTAAAAAATAGCATAGTTCAATTTATTTTGTATTTTAACCGAGCTGTTTAATGATGAACACGTGCTGCCACCTAAGTTATAACGGTTCAAGGAGCCTGCTGTAACAAATTGTAAAAATTTTCAAGAATAAAAAAATGTTTCTTTAATATCTTATCTTATATATTATTCCCTTCTCATTTTAGAACTTATCAGGCTGGCTAATGAAGAAAAATAGACTTACGGTCGAAAAATCAAGTTTTCGAAAACGCCCCTTGCTGCTTCAAAACCTTGGTGTTGCCTGTAGTTCTTATGCATTTTTTAAAAGCAAAGTTCTAATGCAGTTTTCCATTTTTTACGTAGCTTTCGGCAAAAAAAAAATAGCGTGTGTGTGTGTTCATATTTTAATAAAGCTTAAAAGCACTGGACTTAGTTGTTCGGTTAAATTGATAAGTTTTTTTCGGTAGAGCGTTCGGCTATAAACTCGGCTATAAACTATCTGAACTTCGGGCAAGTTTGGGCTGTCTGATATAATATCAAATTTGTATTAGTATTACGCATTACATGTACTCATAACATACAAACGTAATAAAATAAATGCAGTGGGAATGCTACTTGGTGTTTTGACTCCTTTATGCAGGCTACGGTTACCATTTGGATAAGTTGACTGTTAATCGAAGGGTGTTTTTCCTTTTTTTTTAAAGCTTTGACTACATCCAGACGACTCAGCATAATGTAAGCATAAAAAAGTATTAGATTTACCTAAAGGAAATACTTTTTGTGCAGAAAAACATTTTCATTGTATGCTGAAATGTAGATGTTTCTAATAGCAATGTTCGACCTTTTGTACAAATGAAAAAATACTACGCCAAATTAAAACTACGAGTTTCACCCAGTAAACCTTTAATTTTTTATTCGCGCGAATACGATATAAAGCATTAAAATTATTATCAACTTCATTAGCAAGAAATCATTTTCTACTCCTCTGCTTTCTGCTGAAAAAAAATACATTTTTTCTACGTTCGAAAAATTACACCTAAAAAACGGACTCAGTTCAACTGGTTTTGGTTTTGAATTTTAAGTGTTCGATTAAAAGAGAAACATGTGCAAGCATTTAAGCCATAACGGTTAAAGCAACCTTCTATGTGAAATAGTTCAATATTCAAACATAAAAACACTAATTTTCAATCTAATTTATTACTTCTCTATAATGTTCGTTTCAATCGTTACGTGAGAACTTCGTCATTCTTTAATCAAATTCCATGCTTTGCGAATAATTTTAAATCGTATCATGCTGGTTAATGACAAAACATAGAAGCGTGATCTTATTATTATTATTATTATTATTATTATTATTATTATTTTATTATTATCCTTATATATTATTTGTGTAGCCTGTTTTTGATTTCTACGCCAGATTTTCCTCAATTCTGGATCGATTTCTTTGATTTACGCCTTATTTTAAAGCTTATGGTGCTGGCTACTGACGAAAAATAGACCCACGGTCTAAAAATTGTTTTTTTCAGCCGAAAAACCTGTTTTAAAGAACCAGAATGAGGTTTTCGGTTAAACTTATAACTTAAATTTGCGCTATGACCGACAGAGCTGAATAGCTTGATCGGCAGAGCGTTCTCTTCGTAACCAGGAGAATGCGTATTCGGGCCCGTCCGGACAATCTGCAACAAAAAATTAAGAGAAATATCGCACATTACATGAACACTTAATTAAGTGAATAACTACTATGAAGGAATAAAATAAATGAGATGGAAACGCTCCTTGCTGATATGAAAACTTGAAGTGACGTTGTGCTAAATTACTTCGGAATGGTACGTTTTTTTTTTCTTTTTAAGCTTTGGTTCTGGTAAGAAAATTAAAGCATAATGTAAGCGAAAATATAAGTAACAGGTTTAAGATTTCAGACTACAATAGAATTGTTTTTTTTTTCAGAAAAAAATAATAAATCGTATATTGAAATATATATTCTTCTAATGAGTTCTTGACTCTTTGTACAAATAAAAAAATTACTACCTCAATTTGAAGGGTAAAATATATATTTTTTCTTCTTTTTGACAAAAAACAAATAGCTTATCACATTTTTACTACATTCGACAAGCTACGCTTAAAAAAAGAGCATAGTTCAATTTATTTTGTATTTTAACCGTTCTGTTAAATGAAGAACACGTGCTGCCATCTAAGTCATAACGGTTCAAGCAGCCTGCGGTAACAAATTGTAAAAATTTTCAAGAATAAAAAAATGTTTCTTCAATATCTTATCTTATATATTATTCCCTTCTCATTTTAAAACTTATCAGGCTGGCTAATGAAGAAAAATAGACTTATGGTCGAAAAATCAAGTTTTCGAAACCGCCCCTTGCTGTTTCAAAACCTTGATGCTGCCTGTAGTTCTTATGCATTTTTTAAAAGCAAAGATCTACTGCAGTTTTCCATTTTTTACGTCGCTTTCAGCAAAAAAAATAAATAAATAAATAAATAAATAGCCGGTGTGTGTGTTCATATTTTAATAAAGCTTCACAGCACTGGACTTAGTTGTTCGGTTTAATTGATAAGTTTTTTTCGGTAGAGCGTTCGGCTATAAACTATCTGAACTTCGGGCATGCTTGGGCTGTCCGACATAATATCAAATTTATATTAGTACTACGCATTACATGTGCTCATAACATACACACCTAATAAAATAAATGCAGTGGGAATGCTACTTGGTGTTTCGACTCCTTTATGCAGGCTACAGTTATCATTCGGATAAGTTGATTGTTAATCGAACTGTGTTCTTTGACTACATCCAGACCACTCAACATAATGTAAGCATAAAAAAGTATTAGATTTACCTAAAGAAATCCTTTTTGTGCAGAAAAACATTTTTTTTGTATGCTAAAATGTAGATGTTTCTAATAGCAGTGTTCGACTTTTGTACAAATGAAAAAATACTACGCCCGATTAAAACTACGAGTTTCACTCAGTAAACCTTTAATTTTTTATTCGCGCGAATACGATATAAAGCATTAAAAGTATTATCAACTTCATTGGCAAGAAATTATTTTCTACTCCTCTGCTTTCTGCTGAAAAAAAAAATACATTTTGTCTACGTTCGAAAAATTACACTTAAGAACGGATTCAGTTCAACTGGTTTTGGTTTTGAATTTTAAGTGTTCGATTAAAAGAGAAACATGTGAGGGCATTTAAGCCGTAACGGTTAAAGCAACCTTCTATGTGAAATAGTTCAAAATTCAAAGATAAAAACACTTATTTTCAATCAAATTTATTACTTCTCTAGAATGTTTGTTTCAATCGCTACGTGAGATCTTCGTCATTCTTTAATCAAATTCCATGCTTTGCGAATAATTTTAAATCGTATCATGCTGGTTAATGACTTAACACAGATGCATGATCTTATTATTATTTTTTTGGCAAAAAGCTTTTTTGCTGTTTTTTACTATGCATTCCTTCAATGAATAGCTTTCGAAAAGGAAGGCGCAATTGCTAGGTTTGTTGGGGGTGTCGGGCTGTTAGTCAGAATGACGCCAATTCGAATACGTGGCAATAAATATCTCTTTAATGTTTCTTTTTTTCCCGTCAGATGCTGACATGTGCAGGACTGTATTTGCCACAACCTGTTTTTTCACATGCACAATTATTGCTTTTTCATGAGTCACCACTCAGCCACACTTTTAATGACATTTATGTTTGCATTGAAAATATGTACGATTAAAAGGGGAGCTATGATCAAATTATCACAACGCTGTATTTAACGAGGTTTTGTTACTGATGTCTTTAAATTACATGCCTTCTCTTCTGCGCTTACTTTTTTTTTCGGTTCTTCTTCATAATGTTCTTCCTTTGAAATTCTTAAAGAGCGAAATGCCTTATGAAACGATTTGAAGCACAGTGCGGAGTTCCGCACGGGTTGACTAGTCTTATATTATTACATGAACTATGATGACAGTTTCTCTACTTAATGTTTCTCTACTTTTCTCTACTTACCCTTCTTTTATCCATGTAATGATATAGTATATTTCGGAATGAATATTCTACTAATTTTCTCTTAATGACAACTTCTCCATAAATTGTCGTGGTTTGACAAAACAGGATACTAGAAAGTTTGACAAAAAAGGTATTTATTGATTGGGTGTTACTGCCTTCTGTAACCAGACACACCAACAGAAAAAGAAAATAAATATTCTGACCCCCCCCCCTCAACTGTATCAGGATCTAATCTCTTCAGCAATCCTGGATCTTTTGCTTCAGCTGCCCAAATCTCTTCTTAAAACAGAAAATCAGCGTCAAAAGAGAGAGAGAGAGAGACATTGACAGCTGAAAATGTAAGTCAGTTACCGTAATAATGATATCATGTTTTTATTTTAATACTTAGATACTTTATCACACTGGTTTGATCAAATAGGGTAATAGACACAAATGGAAAAAACAATGAAAATTCGTGATACTATTCTGTTTTTTTTTTTTTTTTAATTCGCAATTTCAAGTTAAAAAGTAAGACATTGATTTTCATTCAAAACAAGAAAAAAAGAGGGAGACAGAGACAGAAAGCACAAATCATATTCAGCTTATAACACACTCTAATTTACTTCGTTATTATCCTAATCCAGGGCCACTCCGAAAAATTTTCATACGAATCCTGGTCTGCAAATGTTCATCTCGCAAATGTTTGGACTTTCAGTTCTAAAACACCTTTAGGAAGTGCCCCAAACCTCTCTTCACGTAACTTTAACGTTATAAAAACATTATCAAAAATTGGATTTTAGAACTTCGTTATCGAAAATTTATCAGTGAAGATTACCACAAAGGAGGGACGATCGCTTCTTCCCCCCTTCCTTGTACCCCCCTCCCTGATCCTGATTCGTCTGAATTTCCTCTTCACGTGATAATCGAACCTAGTTCAAAATATTTAAAAGTTTTAAATTTCATGTTAAGTAAAGAGTGTCTGAAAAGGTTTGATTGTTAAAGGGTTAATTGCGTTTACTTCTATGTAATAAAATTGCATGTACGCTTCAACTGGTGTCTTTTCATTTTGATATCCATCCATTAATACAACTGATATAATGAGGATGAAGACCTTTGTTTTTTTTTTTTTTTAATATATACCTGAAAATATTTTACATTTTACGTAATTATTTTCTTCGGCGAAATTTCTTTTTCATCAAAATAATCAACTACTAATATCTTTTCTCTTTACTAAACGAGCAGATAAACTTCAAAACGATTCAAATCATCTGAGAAAAAAAACCAGGGCTTTCACGCATTATTTTCATTTCAAAATGCGCTGCTGTATAAAATATCCTACTGTCACTGATTCTATTCTTAAAATGTTTTCTTCCTCAAACATGCAAGATTTTCACACAACAAAAATTTCATCCGTAGAAATATTTTTATGGAATGGGAAGTGAAATCGTTTGACATTTTGTTTTCACAAGAATGCTCGTACACTCATAATAACCGTTGACACGTGTGTCGAAATAAAATTGCTTTAGCGCATTGATCGCTTCTAGCGTCCTTTCCTGAAAATTAAATTTTGAATAGCATTACATTTATTTTGAGCAATTTTTTCGACTTCTGACGCTTTTCTGTTTTATTTTTCATTGGCGAGAGAAAATTTTTGCATAATGTCTATTTTTGGATTTGAAATAATGTTTGTAAGAAAGTTTTAAGTGATGAATTTATCTTTTTCACATAAGGCTCATTCACAAATTAATTGCTATATGAAGTAATGCAAAGAATAAGGAATTCCAGGACCCGTGTACACAGAAGTTTGTAGCTTACCAATTTGAATTATCCCAACATATTATGATATTCATATCAATTATGACGAAAAACCAAACTGTTTTATTAGTACTAAAAATCATCGATTTGTTCTCAGGTTTTTTGTTTTAGTTTTTAGTTACTATTGTTATAAACATAATACAGCAGGGCTGTCCAACAGGCGGCCCGCCAACTTCTTATTCATCAATGTTACCATTCCTGCCCTTGTAAAGAAGACGGATCGGCCTCAGTTTTCCCATTAAAATGTAAGCTAATTGCTTTATAACCCTTCTGTTTCATTGTTTTATAATTAATAATTCAACTATTAATTGTTATTGTATAAGATACAAGAGGTTATTGTTCAACTTTTTCAAACTGCGGCCCGCCAGGTGATCAGTTACCGGAGTTCTGGCCCGTGGGCTCTTTGCAGTTGGACAGCCTTGTAATACAGCAATGCAAAAATACTACCACAAAGATGGCAAAATGCAAAAAGATGACCACAATTTCAAGTTACTATATTTCCTACTCTTTACATTGTATTTGAACTATATGTAAATTACATGTGATTATACATGCATGGACGTTTACAAATGTTCATTATGCAATCCTCCAGCAGCACGGATAACACCTTAATGATTGTCCAATTCATCCCACACACAATGACGAATGTTTTGCGTCACTGAGTTCGCCAATTACAGGGATACGATTTTGAAGGTCATTCTAATCTGTAGGCAAAGGTAATACATAAACAGAATCGTTCACGAGTCCCACAAAGAAAAAATCGCAGGGTTTAAGATCAGGGGACCTGAACAGCCAAGTCGTCATTCCCCATGCGAACTATCCATCGTTGAGGTAGACAGCGAGTTATTCAGGAAACGTTGAATATTCAGATGCCGATATAATGGAGCATCTATGAACTTCCACGTATATCCCCAGTAATTTACAGAATTCAAGCTCAATGTGCTAGAAATATAGCATTTTGAATTTGTGTCATCTCTTTGGATCGCCCTGTACTATGATGATATACCAATTATAACTAAAAACCGATTGTACAAACTAGAAAAGAAATCTATGATTTTTAGCACCCTTACTCAGCTAAAAATGAGAAACTGTTTAAAGCGCTAAATTTTATTTCAGAGTTAATTAAATAAAAGTCTAGATTAAGACATTTAAGCTGAAACTTAAAAAAAATTCTTTTTTAAAGCTTAAGCCTTAATGACTTAATCTACCTTCATTTTATTTAAAACTGCAATTCCTCTTATTTGCGGCAAGTAGTCTGCCTAAAGCACTTAAGAGAAATTGGTACAAAATCACCGAAAACTTTTTATTAAAATATAATGCTTTATGTAACTTTATAGTCAAAGAAAAGAAACCGCTCATTCTACACTAAGAAATATATTTATTTTCGTTTTTGATGGTATAAACTTCTTTTTCGGAGATAAAATTATTATTTATAATTGAATTTATTTTACAATTCAGATTGCTTTCAAAGCAAATAAGAGAAGTTCGATAAAATGCAGCGTGATTATTTCTTGCTATTATTTTATTTTTAATCATGAGAGACTTTTTTTCTTAATAATATCCCTAATTCTCATTTTGTTTCCGTTCTAATTGTTTGCTGCAATTTTTTGTCTTTACATATCCCATTATTTATGCTAATTCGTTCAAGTTAAATATTCCTAAAAAACTTAAATTTAGACTCTCAAATTCGTTAAACTATGCGTACAGTGGAAAAGTAAATCTTCATTTTTAACAAAAAATAATTATTACGTTAAAATGAATTATACGTATAAAAATGTCTTATTGTTCAATAATCCTCCCCCCCCCAAAAAAAAACTTTTATTTTTTACCCTTAATAGTGAAGTTTTATTGCAATCATACAATTGATGGAATGAAATGATCTTTACTGAATGAAATTAAGGGGGGGGGGGGAAACAGCGTATAAAGAAGACATGGGCATTGTGCATGAAAACATTTTTCGGCATTTAAGTTAAATTTTCCCATAAATCTTAAATTTGAAATCCCAAATTCGATAAACTATGCGTACTTGTGGTTCTTATATGAGGAAAAGTAAAAATTTATGTTCAGTAAAACATAACATGTAACAACGTTATTCTATATTTCTATTATTATTCAATAATTTTAAAAAAGGCTTTTATTTTTACCCTGAACTATGATTTTTTTTACAATACAAAGAATTAATGCAATAAAATGAATGAACTTTATTGAAAAAAAATAAGTAAAAGAGCCCCAAAAAACCAGGGCTGCGGAGACGGAGGGAAAATTTACCCCCGACTCCGACTCCTCACTTTACATTAGAAATCACACAAATCTTTATACATAAAGGTCTACGCTCTGTCCGGATGTCCGGGGTAAACTTCAAAACTACTGGAGGGATTTCAACCATTTTTTCACCATAGATAGCTACATAATCGGGGAACAACTTAGGCTATAATTTGTTCCTTAAAAACTTAGTTTTCAAAAGTTATGGTGGAAAACAGCAAATTTCATGTAATATCCCCATTTAATGATTAAATATAAAATCCATTGTTAGGAAAATTCGTTGCCTAACAACTGCAATATTAAAAGTAATCATAATGTAAATTTTGAATCAAGGCCTCTCTGGAGCAAGCATGACATTTATAGCTTTCTTAGGAGTTGCATCCTTATCTTTATACATAAAGGTCTATGCTCTGTCCGGATGTCCGGGGTAAACTTCAAAACTACTGGACGGATTTCAACCATTTTTTTGCCATAGATAGCTACAGAATCGGGGAACAACTTAGGCTTTACATTTGTTCCTTAAAAACTTAGTTTTCAAAAGTTATAGTGGAAAACAGCAAATTTCATGTAATATCCCCATTCAATGATTAAATATAAAATCCATTGTTGGGAAAATTCGTTGCCTAACAACTGCAATATTAAAAGTAATCATAATGAAAATTTTGAATCAAGTCTTCTTCGGAGCAAACATGAGTTTAAAGTCACTTAAACACTTGGAAACACTACTTTTTGCACCCTTAAAGAAACATAGCAGAGAGCTTTTTTTTCTTTTGTGTGTGTGTACTATATAATTAAAAAAAGTGCATGGTTTTTTTAGTGATCTTTGTTTTTGTTAGTTTATATTTTGAAAATTCTTCAAATTTTTATGTGCTTAAATTCGTGCTTTCGTTTCTAAATGAATATTCGTTCGTTCTTTATACTCATTGCTATTTCACTTTTATGGGTAAGGAAGAAGCTCGATTTTTAATCATGTCAAAGCGGTGTGTTTTGAGTTCTTTCAGTTAAAACAGAAAACGGAAGAAAATAGCGATTTTTTTTACAATGGGGTGGTTTCCTTCAGTCAAAAGTAGTACTTTTAGTCACTGAAATTGATAGAATAAGCAAAAAAAATAATAATAACTTGGACCCAGAAATAACTTTATTTTCCCAGCAGTAATTTTTTGATTAATTTTTTCAAATGTCACATTTTTGAAACAAGGCGTGGTCTTAATGACGTCGCAAATGATGCACTTTGCCGCATCTTTCACCACGTTTCCACGTTATGATAAACAAGAGGCGAATTAAAATTGCGCTCTACGCTTGCGATCAACCATATCGTTGCCAATACACGTGAGTATAGATGCGAATTAAATATTTAGCTCTGTTAGGGGCAACACTAAATGACATTTCATCATTTGTGATGTCATCCGGCAGAAGTATAAACAATGAAAGCGCACCGATTTAAGTAATTTTTGTTAAAACATTAAACTTAAACAAATTTTTTAAAAATGGTCAGATCTTATGTTTTTAAGCATGCTCTTTCAGAAAAAAATACTTTCAAAATTTTGGAAACGACCCCATTATTACTGACCTAGGCAACGCCGGGTATTTTTGCTAGTATATACATAGAATCATTTATATTTGTGCGATTTCTAAATTATAGGCTGTGTTTAGAATCTGCGTGTTGCAAATGTAATGTGTTGTTGAAGCAACGTGAGGGAAAAGTTCATAGTGCCGTAACCATGACGATCAGAGGGGGAAAGATATTTAGCCTTGACACGCCGATTCAAAATACATGGACTATAATTATTATTATTATTTTTTTTTTTTTTTTTGTACGCATCCTGTTAACTTCCTAAAAAGATATGATAAAATGGCAAATAACGTTAGAAGGAGACTGGGGAAAGGATCGAAAATTGGCAGCCAGATTAGTTTACTTGTTATTCAATAATTAACATCGAACGTGAGCTACGCCCAGGAAAATGATCTGAAAGCAGTAAGCAAAGTAATTTACTAATGCTTCAATAAATTGCTACAGTTTAATGTAAAAAAATTAAATAAAAGGTCATTCTTGGGGCAAATAAATTGTCTTTTCGGTTAGTCTTCTAACCACTTTGATGTTAACTGTTGTAAAAAATAGGTTTGTGTCTAATTCAATGTTAGAAACATAATCAGACGTTATTGAATTCGTACGGAAAAAGAATTATCAACAGAAAATCGTAATAGATGCTAAAAAGTGTATGTCATGTTTTTTTTTCAAAAAATACATGAAGGTGACAATAATGGTAATCTGGGAAATTAAAATTATCCTGTGTTCATTAGTTTTAATTTGATTTTAAGTGCTATTTGTATCTGAAATGCATGCTTGCAATTTCTTTCTCTTTTTTTTTAACTTCCTAACATTTCATGCTTTTATTTTTCATTTGAAATTTTCCTAACACTGTTTTTTTAAAAAAAATTAATTATTTCTTTTTATTATGAAATCAAAAACTAAGCAATCACATTTCTGTAAGCAAGTGTTTTCTCAAGAAACAGAGAGGTTTAATGAAATACATAACAATGAAAAAAAACTATGTTATTTCCAATGCTCAGTAAAAAATGAATGTATATCTCGTTTTTGGTTTTGTTTTAATCCATAAAAATGTTCTTTAAAATCATTAGAATGTTTTAACATACGCAGAGGAAAACAACTTGTTTTTGTGTCCTGTAAATAACCAACCTAAATGATCCATTCTAAATTGTAATTCAGTAGCACTTTTACGTAAAAAGATTAAATGAAAAATAAGATTTTTTTTAGCCCTTTTTCCTGCAGACTAATTAAACTGTGTAAATATAATTTGAGTGAAATTGAAGCAGATGAATTATTTGCTACTGGAGAAAGCAAAGAAATGCGACCCTTTTAACTAAAATTTTAGTAATTTCAAAGCCGATTTTGAATTTATAAATATATTCGCAATACATTAGTTAAATGATGAGAATTAGTTAATGTGCAAAAAAAAAAAAAAAAAACCTCTAATTTATTTTTGAAAGTCGGCCAAAGCTTCCTTATTTCTTTATTTTTTTTCCTAAAGGAACTCTTTTCGTGTGTGTGAATTCTGTACTTTTTTTCTATCAATAAAAAAGAGATAAAGTAAGACAAAACAACGTAAGTAGAAGCACAAATTTGTAAATTACAGCAGATACGTGTTTCGGCGTTACAGGGAACGCCTTTAGCTTTTGTCGGATGTCTTTTCATCCATAAGCTCATTATTTTTTGCATTGAAAAAGGCGTTCCCTGTAACGCCGAAACACGTGTCTGCTGTAATTTACAAATTTGTGCTTCTACTTACGTTGTTTTGTCTTACTTTACTGTTCAGCACAAAGGTATTTATTTATCTCAAAAAAGAGATAGTTTAAAACATTTGCCAAAGCTTTGTCTGTCCGAGGGCTGCACCTCATATTAAAATCATTCTCACGGGCTAGAACACATAAAATTTCAAAGTTGTTCATAACATGGGAAAGTATACAAAAAGAAAGAAAATTAAAAACCAATTATTCTTGTTTTCAATTACTTGGTTTTTATTTTATTAAATGCATGTTTTCAAGAACTAGTTTCTGAATATTTGGCTTCAAATTTGTGTCATTGTCACCAATCGTGTTTTTCAATTTGTAGCATTGAACAGAAAACGGGCAAAATGGATCAGATTTGTGGGCCGTATGTTTAACGCCACCCGTTTAAAACAACGAAATAATATTTACTTTCGACGCAAAAAGAGGTTGCTTTCAGGGAAACTAGAGTACATTCTACGCGACCTCCCTGTGACCTCTCAAAAATCTTCTTTATTCGGCAAATTTTGCCTGTTGATTCGGCAAATTTTGAGACATAATTGCAAGATTGAAAATTTTAAATGTCTGAATATACTTCTTAATAAGATGCTCTTACGTGTGCATACCTGGATTTTATCATTCGGCTCAATTTGGAGTTACTTTCGGCAAATTGAGAATATCTGCCTTCCCAAAAATTTAAGATCATGGCGCTCCTGATTCTGTGTATATCATTTTCACTTTCTCTCACTCTAACTACTCAATCCCACTGACCTTGATCACTTCTTAAAAAATGAAAATCACGCAGTTTGCATGAACATCGGTGAAAACTCATTGCTGCATTTCGATCATTTAAATAAAGTTTAAATATTTCAAACAAAATTTAAATTATACTCTAAAACATTTCAAATAAATTCTATTCCAAATTTAGTACCTTACAAATCATTTAAAATTTCTTTAAAAATGAATAGGCCTGAAAAATCGAAAAATAATAAACTTTAAATAACTTTGATCCTTTAAAAATATCTTAATAACTTTCATTTTATTTAAAAAAAAAATTATTTTGCCTTTTCAAAAATACAAGTAATTTAGGGAACAAAATGAAACAATGAACTATGAATGGGAGAAACTAACATAAAATGTTAAGCTTAGCTCTGCTTTTTAAAAATAATGCAACTTTTTTTTTTCTACTTCTATCCTTTTCCGGAGGGTAAATATATTCGAAACAAAATAAATGAATATTTAATATCTTTAAATAATACAATAGACTTTCAGAAAGCAAATGAAACCTTATTTCATTTTATCTCTAAAAAAATTAATCTAATAATTTGCGTATTCTAAACGCAGATTCAAATTATTTTTCCTTTCCAATTAATCAAATTTCCTTTTCTTGAGAAATGTTTTTTATACGACATGCTTTGATAATGTGAGATTTTGCCCAAGCAATTTCATTTCTGTGGTAAATTTTAATTTTATTTATTTTATTCTTTCCTTTTTGGCAACGAAAAACAATTGAAATCAGTTTCTACTTAGACTCAACAATGACCAATACAAGGAAATGATTCAGTGGGTGGTTTTGATGCAATGAATTTGTTTTAATTTATTTTCACTCCAAAAAATAAAATGAAATGTTTTGAAACTTTTTTAAATGCTATTTTTGGGGACATTGTACAATTATTGAGGTGTAAATATGTGATTTTTATTTGTGATTTTCAATGAATTATGATTGAAATGTGCATTACGTAATTTTAATTGCATTACGCTTTTTTTTTCTTTTTTCATAAGGCTATGTTTGAGATAAATGACAATTTTTGTTAAAATAAATAAATTCTGAGCTCAACATATTCTGCCTGAAATCATAGACCTTAGCATAGTATTGTACAAAAATTACTTTTGCTAGATTAATTTCCTGTACTTATCAATTGTAAAATTTTAGACTGGAGGGAATTTTTGTTGCGATTTTGGGTAATGGGTTCAAAAATGTCCCTATTAAAATCGCTGATCATAAGATATTACGGGAAAAGTCCATCATTTTAAAAAGATGAAGTTGATATCTTTTACATAGTAGGTAACAGCTATCTTGCTTTGGGGAACGTTTTTTAAAACCGGTAAACCAAAACGTTGGGGGGGGGGGAGATAACTAGTTTTACTAATTTGATGTCAGTACTTGAGAATATAGGTTCATTTAGGTAGAATGTTTTTCTCTTTCTTTTTAATGACCTTAAAAAGAAAAAAAGTGCGTACAAAGGATATATATTTCATGTACAAGAATAGTTATCTGCTTAACCGCAGTCATGTTTTTTACAAAAATTACTATTTCCGTTTACCGGAATAACTTTGTCCTATCCAGGGTGAATTTACCCATTTTTCAAATGTTAGTTTGTATAACTTCTGAAGCTCGACAACAAAAGTAAGGGATGACCTATTCATTCAACAATCTTGTTTTTCTATCTAAACATTTAAAGAACAAGTGGTCGCCAAATGATAGCATTATTTAAATTTGCATAGAAAGTGACACTGACGTGCCGTAAAATAAGTGTAAAAGACCCCTTTTGAAACATTCGAATGTAACCAAAAGGATAGATGCAAGTTAGACCCCACTCAGAATCTGCATACGAAATATCAACCTTTAACTGCGTACCGTTTCTGATCTATGCAAGATAATACATACGTACATACAAACCCACATACATACATGCATACATACATACAGAAGTCACGAGAAAACTCGTGACGTTTTGTCGTAATTTTTGAATCTGTTACTTGCTCTTTCATCAAGTAAAAAATTTAGTATTACCTGCTCAACACGTTTTTTCCTCAAGTGTTCTACGAGTATCAATTTGTTTTGTTTAATTTTTAAAATCATTTCTGCATTTGAAAGCAGTGGTCAACTTGATGTTATTTACACTGATTTTTCAAAATTGTTTGATGCGGTTGACTTCGTTATTTTTTTGGCGAAATTGAATTACATTGGCCAGTCTCACTGACTATTTTTTCTTTTTCATATAGTTACAAATTCTGTAAATAATAATTATTTTTGTAATTAATTTGTTGTAATCAGGCTAAATTTGGCGTTTATTCCATTATTTTTCATCTAAAATTATCTTAGGAACGTAACCTGTAAATAGTTGCTTGTAATGTACATACAGCCCCCTAACATTCGACTGAAGTATACTGTGCTCCTATTTCTGAATGATAAGATTGAATGGAATAAAAAGAAAATATGAGAAAGTGGTAGATCGTTGTAGGATTCTCTGGAAATTTATTGGCTGGTATAAAACGTCTGGCGTCTTGTGACTGAGAGGAGAGTCAGTTATGCTTTTTTACTGTTTGAGATTCGTCTGAGTCGTTGATCTGTTTATTGTGAGGCATTTGCGCTGTGTTCTTGCGTATTTGGATGTAAATACGTGTGCCATCGTTGAGTTTACGGTATTAATTGATATTTGCTTAATTGCTGATGACTGATTTAGCAGTTGTAACTACATTTCCTGTAAATAAATCTCCTGTGCTTTTCTCAAGAACTGTGTCGTCATTCAAATAAAGTTTGAAGTTGCATCGGAATCGTAACAATATTTAAGTGGTGGTATGTTTTATGTTTATTTTAATGGTGCTATTTCTGATGATTTTACTAATATTTCTGGTGTGCTGCAAGGCTCTAATTAAGGGCCCTAACTTTTTATTTCTTTCATAAATGATATTTGTAATATTTTTCAATATTGTGACTATCTTTTGTTCGCTGATGATTTAAAACTATTTAGAAACATTCGCACTATCTCTGATGCTACCCTTTTATAGATTGATTTGAATAAGCTGCACCGGTAAGCTCTATTTAAAGATTAGTAAATGCAGTGTTTTGAGTTACAGTCGTAGATCTGAGCCATTCTTGCATCCTTATAAAATTGACCAACAGTGTTTATCGCGTTCTGACTTTGCTATGGATTTGAGCATCACTTTTAGTACTAAACTTGATTTCACGCAACATATTAACAACATTGTTTTTAAGGCATTTAAGGTTCTAGGTTTTCTTAAACGTAAGACTAAAGATTTTTCTAATGAGCAAGCACTTAAAACGCTTTATTTTTGTCTTGTGCGCTCCAAACTTGAGTCTTATTTGGGATCATCCCTACTACAATAATAAAGCTAAAACTCTTGAGCAGATTCAATCCAAATTTGTTTATTATTTATGTTACGGGAACTAATAATCAAGATTTTTTACCTTATTCTCACTCTCATTTATGTAATATTTATAATGTTTCCACTCTTAAATCACGCCGTGAACTTTTGTGTCTTCTTTTTTTCTATAAGGTTCTACATAATTTTATTGACTGCTCAGATATCGTTAATTCGATTCAATTTGCTGTTCCAAGTAGGACTCTTAGGAGTCGTTCTTCTTTTGACTTTTTTTATACCAGACGGAACTATGTCGATAATTTTTGTCTTTTTGTCAAACTTTTTAACATTCATTGTAGTGATTTAGATATTTTTAAATTGTCACTTTACAATTTTAAGTCTTTATGTTTAAATATTTTAAATATATAATTTGTTTTAATTGCTATATTTATATTATTGTTGCCACTGTAACAAGATTCTTTCTGTAGTGTGCAATACTTTTAATAAGTAAATAAATAAATAAATAACTCCAGGCTCGTCAAAATAAAGATTTCGGGCATCCATACGTTCTTAAGTATATATACACGTGCGGACGGAAAGAGAAAACAACATTCAGTCGCGGGTGAGCAAAATGAAAATTTAGGCCAATAATTGAGTCAAAATTTTCGTGATTACAATACTTTTTCTACAAAGTAAAAGGAAGCAAAAAGTTGTCAATCTTTAGAAGTGATTAAAAAAAAAAAACTAACATTTAAAAAGTGAGCAAGTGTGACGAAGTAATCCGACTGACGGTAATTAATATGCATATTCCTTGCCTTTTATGAGTTTGCTAATTCTTCTGAAGATGTTTTCAATTCATATTATTAACTATATTTTTCAACAAGCCTTAAAAAATGTGAAATTAATTTTAAATTGCTGCGAGATATTTTCAATAACTCGTTCTTTCAATTTCACTCGTTTTGATCTCCTATGTGATATACATAAAAGAGGGAAAGAATTTTATACTCTCAATGCTTGCATTGAAATTCCGACAACTTTATACTTCTTTTGCAAACCACTAAAACTCAAAGCATAAAAATATGCATATAATCATAGACGAGTCAATTTATATTCGTATTGCTATTTATTTTTTATGCTTCGAAAAAAGGCAGGAACTCATTCTATTCAGAGCAAACAACAATAAGGATCTGATAAGTCAACGCAAAATTTTTGTATCCTTCCATAAAAAGCCAATATTTGACTTTCACACGATTTAAGTGCCCCAATGAATCATTCGGCTGCTGGATATCAAAAACTAAACAGTTTACCTTGTTTTT
The DNA here is from genome assembly GCF_026930045.1 of Uloborus diversus. Classification (NCBI taxonomy): domain Eukaryota; kingdom Metazoa; phylum Arthropoda; class Arachnida; order Araneae; family Uloboridae; genus Uloborus; species Uloborus diversus. The sequence goes on from NC_072735.1 coordinate 25,129,320, forward strand.
GGTAGTTTTCAGTACATGAGTTTTTTTTTTTTTTTTTTTTTTTGATAATTTATTTTTAGAATAGCACAGTTTTGGGGGACCATTCATTAAGTACGTAAAGGTCCCAAGGGGGAGGGGGATTGGAAAAATATCTACATACCCTTACTGGGGGGGAGCGGGTCAGACTCATTCTTAAGTAACATTTTCCAAGTCGATATTTTACATTAGAAATTGGACGGTCAAGTGGTTTGGCAGGGATTATATGTCATTTGCTTCTGGACGGTAAAAAACGTATTAGGATTAGCTGTTTTTTACTTGTTTTTCAAAGAATAAATAGTGTAAAATATGATAAAAGAATCGCACTATGTATGGCATGTCTTGTTTTTAATTAGTATCGCATCGTATACAAAAAATATTTGTCTAAAAACGTTGAGAGTTCCTTAAAGTTTTTTTTATTTATTTTATTCTATTTCAATATGTTCGTCCCGAGTTATTAATACTCAGTCTTAAACTTAAATTATAAAAAACATCTTCATGTTCATTATCATTAAAAATAAGTCACTTCACGTACTTTTAGTGTTTATATTTCACAGGCAAGTTTTTTGAAAGTTCAATAAATTAAGTTAAATATTGGTCTTAACGGTACAGTCGAGTCCCGACTTACTCGAGGGATGCATTCCAAGACTCCTCGCGTAAGTTGAAATTTCGCGTTGTAGAGAAATGTACGTGTAGAATTTTTTAGAAATATAAGAAATTCTTTTAGACACTGTTTAACATCCCTTAAACTGCTTTAAAGTACTCCTCAACTATACATTAGTTTCTTACACAAAAAAATGAACTTTTACTGTTTTTAAAATATAAAAAAAACTGTTTTATTCAACATAAAATACTTAAAGTTGCACAAAATGAATGATTAAATCGGAGGGAAACACATAAAATGAAACAACACGGCACTCACAGTATGTAGTAATAATAAAATGCTGCCCTATAATAGTACTGTACAGTAGATGCAGTAATAGTACTCATGAGTTGAAAATTAAAGATGGTGATGATTTATGCTCCTTTCTTTTTCAATACATTTTTAAATATACAGTTGCTTCGCCCTGTGTTTCATAACGTTTCCATTTTATGACAACAGCCTCTCTCCCTGAACTCTTTAATCCACAGTACAAGCGCATCTTCTATTTTCATAATACATATTTACTTTGCTTAGACACTACTCTGCAATTCAATACTGAAACTAGGTTCTGAAGTCTAAGTTCTAAGTTCTGTTGTTTTGACTTTTAATTGTACGCATGAAAGTTTCACTCATACTTATTTTCGGGCTACCGTCGACGTTTTGTAGTAGTTCAAGCATATCGAGAATCTTATTTTTTTTGGCAGGAACTTTCTTTTTTTCCCATCTTCAAAATTTGGGTGTAACAGCGCACGAAGGCGTCATTCTATTTCATCAACTTTAATAATTAGAATGAAAAAAATTAAATAAATGAAAGATGCTGAATGGTTATTTGATGCACTAACAACGCGATACGTAGACTAGTTTGGTATGAGAACTTTCGCTACTGTCAGTGATGCTAAAGGGATGTAATAACATTCACGAAATCAATATTTAGTAGCCAATAACGAAGCCGATACTTCCTTCCAAAAAAAAAAAATCTCGTTGTCGACGAGGAATTCGCGTTAGCTCTAAAATTCGTTACTCGTGAAAAACTCGCGTTATAGCCCTTTCGCGTAAGTCGGATCGCGTTGTAGCGGGAGTCGACTGTAATTGAACTGCTTTAGTTAATTTTTATTGCGAAGTTTCATTTTGCAAGGAAGAAAAATTAGAAAGCAATTTTATATTGCCAATTTATTCTTTTTATATAAATGAAAGCTGTACCATTATAGAGAACCCAATTAGCGGTTAATCCTTAGATATAAAATAGAAGTAAAACTACTTTCAAATTAGTATTGAGGATGGTTAATTCAAGAATTCTTGTATGTGTGTATGCTCTTGCACAAAATACAATACAGCGAAAATTGGCTGTTTTCATTCAAATAAATTTCACAAAACCCACTCGCAGATAGTCCAATTACCAAACAATTTTGCTAGTAACAAATTGTTTGAAAATGACCACATTGTAGTTTGAGAAAACTTACATGAATATTTTCTTAATTGTCACTACAATTCTATAATTCCTCAATCAAAGGATTCGTTCACAAGCACTGCTCCTTGTTATTTACATATTTATTATCATTTCAAATATGTAGCAGCAGACTTGTGACTAATACGTATCATTATCATTAAAATTGAGACTTTTAAAATTAGCTCTTTAGATGTAAAGAAAAGTGCAAAGGAATGAAAAAAAAAAAACTTTTGCTAAAACTTTAAAATGATTGAAAAATTTTGTTATTAAATCTCAAACTGGCCATATTTTATTTTAAAAAGTCCCTCATTCAGCTATCAATTCTTTTAAATATTCATTGCAGCCAGAACAGATTATGGTATCGTTATATGAGCGGTTTATTGCACTACTGATGCACACACGTATGACCAAATCAGCGAATGGTTTTACTTACTAACTTTTAAAAGATGAATTTATTTACTGATGCATTGATATTTAATTCGTCATGTGGATTAATAAAGATTGTTCAAAAAGATTTAAGGTCAGTTGGGGTGAAATGAAGAAGAATTTCAGTTCGTTAACTCCAGATCATTTACTTCCTTTTGGATGAAGTGAGAGATAACATTTTGTACATTGTGTACAAGACTACACTTTCTAAGAGTAACTGTGTATGAAAAAGTTGATTTTGTGACTTTATGTTAGCGAATGAAATCAGATGTTCTTTTACCCTATAGTTTTCCTTTACTCCAGACACTACAGGGTAAATAGGCGCAACTCATTTATTTCCCCGTTTGCTTGGTTTAGATAGATAACCGAAATGTGCATAATCAGCATAGAAGCTTAAGAAGGTCTACATCAAAACTGTCACGTAGGTCGCGTGCGACCTGTTGAATCATGCAAATGTAACCTGACATCATAAAAACACAATTAAAAAATACAGTTAAATTCTGTGTTAAATTAATTTAAAATACACACAAATGTGTAATTTGCATCTAAAATTCTTCGTCCAAAAAACAGGAAAATTGTAAAATTTAGTTGCTTCAATTTACCCCAGAGGACAGCATTTATAATGTAAATTTAAACACCTAAATTTCTCATCAAAAATTGCTGCGCAGGTAAAATTCGTAGCAAAAGGCTTTTGGTATCTTTTCACAAGACAAGTCAAACGAATTGAAATCAGTAACTTCGCATTAGTAGATCTGCTGGAAAGGAAAGTGCAACATCACTAAACTTTAAAAACAACTTTCTTTATAGTGTCATCCTTATAAACATAACAGCGGATTAATTAATCGAGTAAAGCAACTGACGTCACTAACGATGAAACTCGAACCATAGCATGATCATTTGATAATATTTTTTGGTAATATTTGATATGCAGGGAAATGCTTTATTTTGACAAGGCTGAATAACTGGATCCGGTAACTTAACTGTTTTACTGGTAAGACTGTCATTTCAGGCGAATGAGGAAACTGAAAAGTAGTCAACAATGAACGCTATCTATTTGTTAATCCACAGGAGGTAGGGTTAAAATTTCTGCTATAAAATATCATTAGACAGACAATTGCTTACTTCAAACGTAGAAAGAATTTTCCCCCACTATACTTTGGCAATTTTCTAGTCTTTAAACAATGACGATCCCTACACAATTGTTTAGAAACACGCAGACACCCTCAGAGACTCTTAAAAACACACTCAGAGAATTTCTTCTGTAAATGACCAAGTTTTCACTCACCCACAGTCTAGTGTCAAAAATTAACACAAGTGCGGTAATTGAGTTTGTTTCCATTTACTCCATGTTCCCTCTTTCCCTAACTGAAGCCCTGAATAGTAGATTAAGTAGCGACTCGTCCGCCATCTTGGGGGCTAAACGATGCTTCCTTCCTATGTCTACCCATTTACTCCATGTTTCCTCTTTCCCTAACTAAAGCCTTGAATAGTAGATTAAGTAGCGACTCGTCCACCATCTTGGGACTAAACGATGCTTCCATTTACTCCATGTTTCCTCTTTCCCTAACTAAAGCCTTGAATAGTTGATTAAGTAGCGGCTCGTCCGCCATCTTGGTATTAAACGATGCTTCCTTCCTATGTCTACCCATTTACTCCATGTTTCCTCTTTCCCTAAAAAGCCCTGAATCGAAGATTAAGTAGCGACTCGTCTGCCATCTTGGGCCTAAACGATGCTTTCTTCCTATGTGCTGTGGTCAAGTAGCGTGTTTTGCTTCTTGATTGTAGTTTCGTATTAATTCCATGTTAATATACGATGAGGAAGCACCACAATAAAAAAAAACAAAACACCCTACTTCATTATAGCAGACATAGAAAGAAATTGGCATTTAGCCCCAAGATGGCGGACATGTTTCTACTTATTCTAAGATTCAGAGCTTTAACCCTATCTGATCCTACTTTAAATATACCGCTTTACTCGTACAAATAAATTTTATTAACAGCTCAACATATGTTATCATGGAGATATAAAACCAAACGAATTTGATTCACGAGTCATTTTACCGAAAACGTCCTAGCTTATGTGAGATTATTTTGTTTCTGACGCAAAGCAAGTACTTTCAATAATGAAAATCTTTTGCTGAGCAAGTTTAAATCATGTCTGTATAATTATGACATTCTGCGATTCTCTTTCGTTCAATGTCAATGAATTTTGCTGGTAGAATGGACTTTTAATGAGATAGTATTAAACGTTCAGTGTGCATTTAATGTCATATCGTAAAACGGTATGGCATAATTAGGAATTAAATTCACGTTATGCATATTTATTAAACTTCTAACGTTCGAGATAACGAGTGAAAGGTCGGTTTCCTAAACGGATGTATTTGTTTTAATTGCTGCATTAACAGTGGAAATGATTGCTCTAGGAAAATTAATCTGAACGCATAGAATTGAGAGGCTTCATGTTCAATAATAAAAATTTAAGAATATGTAAGAAAAAGGGTATACCTTAATTTAATATTGTTAATGTTAAATGTTTCAATTAAATGTTACAGTTAAATGTTTCAATTTGCAAAAATGCTCGCAATATTGCTTCTGATGTATATAAACACAATGGATCAAAGACGTTTTATAACGTTTTTAAAACTTAAAGTAAAAATGTTAATTAGTATATTTTTAAGGTTTATTTTTCAAATGAAATCCTTTCGAAATAAAAAAAACTGTTAACTACATTTTAAGCCATTAGAATGAAAATAAAAGTCACGTTTTATTAAATCAGATGAAACTGGATAAGCACTCATTATCGTAGCGTGTTTCAGCGCCTAGTTTTCAGTAAGGTTATTTTTTTATACATTTGACGTGATCCTATCTTTTACATGTCATGTCATGCATTGCCTCTAGCTTTCATCGAGTATAGAAACTTTGTATTCGCAGTCCGCTAAAGTAGCTTTTTAGCTTTTTTAATTCACCTCTTGTAATATCACACCATTTTAAACTGAAACATAAAAACCTGCTTTACATTTTTTTCTGTGGTAAGAAGTGACACTGTCACAATTCTTCTGTGACTTCGGCACAAGTAGCCTAGCTTTACGCTACTTTTAACTTCATTCATAAGTTTCCGAAATGGTGTCACGATTAAAATATGAGAGTACATAAAATACTAACTCAAAGTATAAGCATTTAACGTTGGAAAAGTTTACATACCTTAGTATCCTTAGTGGTAATGACAATTCCAACGTAAGTGTCACAAAATTTACTTTTACAATAGAAGCACGACAAATATGTTTGTCTTGAAAACAGCCCAACACTATACCTCCTTACATTGACTTGCCAGGTTTTTGTAATGTTCAACCGAGACACCGGAATATCCCCCCCCCCCCCCGTCGCGAGTATTCAAAGAGGAACCAGGGGTGAAGTGAACTGAAATAAAATTTTCTGAAGACAGTGTGAAATTTTCAGAAACTATGAGAACAAACTACAAACAAAAATTATTAAAAATAAACGTTTTAAAAGTTTTCTTTTTAAAATTAAAAAAAAAAATTCAGCTTTAAAATGTGTTGTCAGCCCAAAATATTTGGAAATTTCGGATCACGATCATCCCTGTATGGAACGCATCCCTGGCTGGTTTTTAGCATGTTTTAGAGGATAGTTCATTCTCAAAGCTCGAATAAATATTAATTATGAGTCTAAACCAGGAGTAATGATAAATGACCCAAGCAGATAAATTTAAACATTTTATTTCTTGCATGCTAATATTTATAACTTATTTTAGTAAGAAGAAATAGAATTTGAATGAGGAATAGAAACTTGCACAATATTTACGTGTATTTTTCATTCGCTAGAACTTTTTTTAGAAAGTCTTTTTTGATTTCAATGTTGTTGTAATTCTTAGAATGGGGGAACAGATCTGGGATTTCAGGATCCTTTTATCTTGTGTCATATAAGAGTCTTTTTTTTTACAAGTTACTAAATTTATAAGTTGAAAAAACTTAGAAATTTACTTAGAAATTTAAGTCTTCATCGTCACAAGTTAAGCTTGCGTCATATAAGTGATTGCTTAAAAAAAAAAAAGAAAGAAAGAAAGAAAGAAAACATCATCATGATATCTGGTAGTTAAATATTTTGAAATTGTATAAATTTAGTGTTTAAACAATTTAAATTATCCGCGGGAGATGATGCAACTTTAGCTCTTGTTGGTTGAGTGTAGAGTCACGGGAAAGCTGACTCGATATTAATTTTACAATCCTATGTTTCAAATGACAAAGTAATTAACCAAAATAATCCTTCACAGTTAATTATTTTTAACTTTATTTAGTCATCTAATCAAATTTATCTTTTTCCGGGACCTGAAATAAACCGGTCGGGACGTCTGACAAGCCTATCCTTAAAGCACACTGAGACAAACAACCAGCTCACTCACATGACGCGACAGATGCGGCAATCTATCGGTTCAGTTGGAAAGCTCAACTTGCCCCTCGCACAACTAACCGAGGTCTCCCTACTTCAGCTTAAATTAAGTCAACATTCTGCGGGTATCTCTATTGCGTATTGACAGACATAATGAGTAAGGTCGTTGCAATTAATGATGATGGTCAAAGCCAAATTTCGGATGCTCATTTGTTCGTAAGTGCATGTGTACGACCAGACGTGCGGAAACTAAAAAAAGTTAAAATTCATTCAGGAGTGGTTAAAGTAGAAATTTAGACTGAAATTGGAGTTTTTTTAGTTTTTCTTTTAATAGGGTACACCGGAGCACGTTTAAGCATGGGGCACGTTTACGCACTGCCCTTTTTTCAAAACAAATTATAATTGGAGAGCCAACAGACTGATGCTGCTCTCTAGCACATAGTCTCACAAGTTTTAGAGCATCAGTCGAGCTTTGGTCTATCATGCAGAAAGAAAAATCTGTTTTTTACCAAGTTGAGTTAGTTTTGTGTTGAACGTTTTGAAGCTTATTAGGAATACATAATATTTAGTTAAGAAGGAACAAATATATATACAAAAAAATAGCAGAATTTTATCCTTTTTTGAGAATTGCACTTGTATGAACTGAAATGTTATTACATTTTTTTTTTTTTTTCACGTAAAATAAATCCAAACTTTGCGACGGGGCAAGTTTACGCGTTGACGTCGGTTCACCTTCACGCACGGTCTCACTTCTAAACTTACCCTGACTTTTTTTCGCTCTGAACTGTCTCAAACCTTTTTAGTATTTTCAAGCTATTAAGTTTTGAAAATCACCATTCTTTTTTTAATTGACTTCGTACCCTATAGGTTACAATCATGTAGTGCTGTCTTCATGCCCATTCAGCTTTTACTTTATACACTATTCAGTCTGTAATAAATTTGCTTTATTCTAACGATGGTAAGACATTACATTCAAAACGCTAACAGAACCATGCTAGATGTCAAAATAAATATGCGTAAACGTGTCCCGTTTCAGGGGCAAGTTTACACAACCGACTTGGACTTTAATAACGGTTTTTGTAACGATTAAAAACACAAACCGAGCAAGAACTGAATATACCAACTTCGTTTCCATTAACTGCTTCATAAAATCACCATCTCTAACATTTTCTTAGTTAAACATAAAAATAAAAAAATTCATTGAAAAAAAACGCGTAAACGTGCCTCGGTCTACCCTACAATACTTCTATTACTTCATGCAAGGAAGTAAAAGAGAGGAAATAAAATTGCTTAGTGAGAAGTAATGCTAATTTATCATTTCTGTTTTTTCATATTCAACATCCAGTTTCCAATACAAGAAAAAGTTCTACAATTACGGGAAAGAATCTGTAAAAATCTCCGACTTTTTTCACCGCAGTTACAAATTTTAGTAGTTGTTTGATATGGAAATTGAATTTTACATTTTCAGTTTCAATATCGCCTATTTTTAGGAATAAAAAACAGTAAGTCTGCAAAAACATAGCTAAAGTATTTTTTGGAGCTTTTAAAATTTCAGAAGACAGCGTAATTGGATTTGGGTGAGATGCTTTTAGTAAAAATTAGATTTTAGTTTTAGGGAAATGTATTTACAGTCAAAACACGGATTGAAACTTCGTTAAATATTCTTCAAAACTCCTTATTTATTTCCGAATTCCTTGCACCAGAAAAAGATAATAATAAAGAAAGAAACAAAACATATATATAAAAAAATATGCGAAATGAAAGAACTAATTTTATATAATTTACATGGAGAATAAGGGTGTTAATGTTTAAATACTGGTTGGATGTAGCTTGCTCTTTGAGTTTTATAGTCTGTTCTTATGCTTTGAGTTCCTATAATTTACCATCCATAAAAAACTTAATTAAATACGGAACTACAAACATTAAATGTTCACCTCTCAATGGGTTTTTGTGTTAACGAAGCCTTAGATATTTACCACTTGTTTTGGTGAGCTTTGTGAGTCACCAGAAAGTAAGTACAGAACATTCAGAAACGAAGATTTCTTAACAACTAAATGAAAAACAAAATCTTAAACTTAATGTATCAAGGTATAAAACATGTAATTGGTGGAATATGCTAGTGAAATTTTTTTTTAAAAATTATAGTTTTCGTTAGTTAGTTCATTATTTACTTTTAATTTTAAGCATTAAAGAAGCATTTACTGTACTCAAAAATACAGAAAACTTTTGTAGCAATTATTCTATAAATTTTACTATCTACTACTAGCTCTTAATGGTATAAATTACTGCGTGATTTCTGGTGAGGTACTTTCGAGTTTTTTTTCGCTTCAATGGAGAATAGTTGCAATGAATTCAATATTAAATTAATATTTTTGACATTTCATTACATAAAGAGCGAAAAACTAAAACTATCTTCAAATTATAGTTATCCTTAATGAACTGCAAGAAATTGCGAAATGTTCCTTTAAGCTTTTTAGGAACAATAATTTGCATATTTTTATGTAAAAGAAATATACAAATTATAAACATTTCCGAATATCAGCTATTCTCAATTCATGAAGTGCGCTGTTCTAGTGGGGCGAGGTAACTAAAAAAAAGGGGGGGGGAGGGTGCAAGCATCAGCGAACAAAAAATCAAACTCATTTTGAAGTAAAATACATATTACTGCTTAATGAAAACTAAGGAATTCATTCTATATTTTCAAAATCAAAAAAATATTTGAAATGCAGAATTTCAGCTAAGACAGTAATGAAGATTTGGAACCAAAATACTCTAAATAAGTCAATATTTGTGTGTGTGTGTGTGTGTGCGTTTTAATAAAATGGACCGCGATAAAAATTAAGATTGTAAACAGCATAGCGAATGCGAAAAGGCCAAGAAACTCTTATATACATACATAATAAGGTTTAGAGAAGTGAGGGAAATGTGGAATGATTTCCGCTGGATGTCCTGTATCCAACGTTATAAGTATTGATCTGGTAGACATTAACAATCCGAAGGAAATAGGATTACAGACACACAAACAGATGCGAACAGATTTTAATAGTATAGATCATCTAGATTTAGTTTCATTCTCAACCGAACATTGCTTGTAAACGTTAAGGAAATTGCTGCCTACCGTTTATAACATTAGTTCACCTGACTCTAGATTTTTTTCATACCGGATAGATCAAAGTTTTAAAATGATGGTGCATTTAAAAAACAAAATAATGATAATCATCTTCTTCTTCTTCTTCTTCTTTTTTTTAATTTTTTTATCATGACACTGATAGTTATTTTATTTTTTGCTAAGGCTACGGGAAGCAGAAATAAAATCCATCAGATTAAAAATGTTGTTGAATCTTAGAAATATTCATCAGAAATATTTATAAAATTTAATTTCATTTTATTTACTCCACAAATCATCACAGATTGGCTGTAAATTTAATCTCGTTACGCTCTAAAAAAAATAATTTGAAATCATCTATTTCTAAAGCATGACATCGCTCAGCAAAATTCGTATCAGCAAGTCAGCACTCACAATCCATTAACGGAAATTCAGATGCTTTTAATAAATTAGCAAAATCTAATTATCTACGACGAGTAGCAGATTTTGGCAGTTAAGAATATCTCAAGGAAAGTCATTTCTAGTTTTTTATGAGTTACGATGAAAATATTTCTCCCTCTCTCGAAATTGCTGATGGAACCATTATCGCAATTTGTCTGCTGAAAATTAATTGGAAGAGAGTAACTAAAAACGAAAGTTGTCATCAAACAGTTTTAGTTTTAGAAAATACTTTTTTTAATTAATATTCTTTAATGTAGGTTATGATAGGAGTTATGGCAGGTTGCTCCTCTAAAAAAAGGCAAATTTCGCTTAACTGTGATTTAAATAAATTTAAGCAAACAAGCAAATGTTCTTGTAAAAAAGAGACTTGAACCAATAATTTCGAATTGAAATGCATTGCTCAAGAAATGTATCGCCTCAAACAGCATCCTACTAACACAGTTTTACCTCGGCGATTCTCAAAAAAATTTCTCATGCGTAATGCTAAGTTTTTTATTTTATTCAAGTAACTATTAATTAAGTACGGGATTAACTGTTTTACTTTGATAGTATATTAAAGCATGTATTATTGCCCAACAGCATTATTTTTTGAAGGCTTTGGTTAGATGGAAAAAATAAAAAACTTAGCGTTACGAACGGGACATTTTTTTTTTTTTTTTTTGAGAATCACCCTTTAGCTCTTTCAGTACGCATCTTGTAATATCACACCATTTTAAACTGAAACATAAAAACCTGCTTTACATTTTTTTCTGTGGTAAGAAATGACATTGTCACAATGTGCCTCTGTGACGTCGGCACAAGTAGCCTAGCTTTACGCTACTTTTAACTTCATTCATAAGTTTCCGAAATGGTGACGCGATTAAAATGCCCAACAGTATTATTTTTTGAAGGCTTTGGTTAACTGGAAAAAAAAAAAAAAACTTAGCGTTATGCACGGGGCAGTTTTTCGAGAATCGCCAACCTAACCTTTTTTCAACCTTAGGACCACTCGTCATATTAAATGAATCTTGCGGACCAGAACTTATAGAAAATATTTTTAAAAAATTGTAGTTAACTTTGAAAAACGCAGGAAAGGGGAAAAATGCAAACTAAGAATTATTTTTATTATTTCTCTACCCAGGCGGCACACATAACATTTAAACGTATTAAAATAGTTGTCAAAACGTTAGCAACCGTTTCACAACGTTTATGAAACGAAGAGGGCTACCTGGGTATGTGCTTATTTTATAGATACGAAGTTTCCACTTGTATTTTACAAACCAATTTTTGACTCTTTTTCCTCAGATTTGCATCTATCATTCGTAGTTCGAATGAAGAGTATCAATTGTTTTGGAAGTTTTTAGAATGTATTTTTCTGTTCATAGCATTGAACATAACAACGGGCCACACGAGTCATCTTCAAGGGACCCATATGGCCCGCGGGGTGTAGGTTGGGCACCACAGTATTAAACCAGAAATTTGGAAAAGGAGTTCGCTCTGAAATGAACAAAAAAAAAAAAATCACGTCTCTCGATGGAACATTCCTCACAGAAAAGTAATTCACAAAACTACTGACCCGAAGTGATGAGAATGTTTTTTAACTTGATATTTACTTTAAATATAATTTAGGAAGTACTACGTAACGAAATAATAACACTTGAAAAAATGTAAAAAAAAAATCGAGCGAAATAAGACACAAAATAAAATTGCAAACATGTTTTTCAGAAGTCTGAGAAATCTTTTTTCAATTCGAGGAAATGGAACTATACGGGAAATAGCATCCCTTTTCTTGGGATTAAAAAAAAACGAAAGAATTTGGATAAGTTTAAAACATGAGACCAAAGGATTTTTTCTTTTCTTTTTTTTTAGCCTATTAAATTAAATCAACGAAAACTGGCAAACAAAATATTTCACAAATAACAATCCAACCTCAAAAATTGAAAATGCTTAAGAAAATTCAATTAAATCTTGTTTTCTTAAAATCAACGGAACTAGCATTTAATTTGAATTTATTTTTATGTCTTAGACTAAGTTTTAAATTATTATTTTCTTTAAACGCGTAATTAATATTCATATTTTAGACTTTGAAAGTTTTGCTTGTCCAGCAAAAATTTATAAGCTTTAAAGAGAAATATATGTGACGAATAATATATCTTTAAAATTTATTACTTTTAATCCTCTGAAACACGTCTTTTAATGCATCAGACAAATATTATTTTCATTTTGTTAAGGTATTGTATAATTCTTTTCGACACCCTAATTAATCATTTTCTGGCACATGTGGTATTTTTCGAATAATTCTCTTTTAAGAACGTTGTAGAAAAATATTATATTATTTTATTTCTTTTCTTATTTTCAGCAGTCGGTAATACCATAATTTTTACGTTGCCGAAGGTAATTACTGCGCTTGTAGAAAAGAGGAGCGAAAATTATTACAAAAATACCATGGTTTTTTCTTATAAGATATTTTAGGAGGAAGGGGACAATGCAAAAAGATCTACAGTTTTGCTCATTTGAATAATTCAAATTGATGTATATTTTTTAATTTATTAATATCGTTATTATAAGGCCCGTTTACTATAATATTTTTTTTTCAACATTGAACAAAATTTGGCTTTTTATGAGCTTGTTCTTTTAAATTTGATCATCTCCGGCTTGTTAATATTCTCATATTTTACTACTCATTTACTTAAGATTGAAAAGTACTTGTTCTTCAGTAGTGATGTTAAGCTGTTAGCCGTCTAATGCAAATTACGTCTGTTCACATGTTCAATGTTTACCCCTTATAGTTTCTACTTATCTCGATTTATATCAAATTCATTAATCACAAGATGCAATTTTTTGTTTATTCTTCTAAAATAAGCAGCTAAAATAAGAGAGGGTCGTTGACACACAAGTTTTCTTTAAAAAAATTGAAATCAGGAAATTTTAATTGGAAAGCTGATTTTTATCAAGACTTGATGATTGAATGAGAAGCACTAAATTTTTAAAAATTTCTAAACTATATTCATCTTCCATGTAATCAAATCACGTTCATCACATTCACTCAAATAAGAATCATAAAACCCCATTCCATTCAAAGTTTTTGATGATAAACAATCGTATAAAAGGAACAAAATTTGATTGTTTCTGAATTAGGGGCCATTCATTAATTACGCAAGGGTCCCGAGGGAGAGGAGATTTTGGAAAAATCTCTACATGCCCTTACTTGGGGGGGGGGGGGGGGGGCTCGACCGATTCTTACGTAATATTTTCCAAGTCGATATTTTAAATTGGAAATTGTGCGGTTAAGTTGCTTAGCCGAGATCGTATTTCATTTGCTTCTGGAAGGTGAAAAACGCATTCGGATGAGCTGATTTATACTTGTTTTTCAAGAATGAATTGTTTAAAATATAATAAAAGTGTGTAATCACACTGTGTATCTGCATGGTATGTCTTATTTTTAATTAGTATCGCATTATATATAAAAAATTTTGTCAAAAAACATTGTCTAGATTCCTTCGTACCTTTTGTCTTGAGAAGTATTTACTAAAAGTAAATCTTTCTTTGCACAAAAAGGTTTTTTTTTAAAAAAAATCATTAATAATGAATTTAAGAACGATTCCAGTGATGTAAGATTCGTAATTTTATTATTTTGAAAAACGAAATGAAATCTTACGTAAGATAGGAGGGAGTGTGAAAATCTTACTTACCCTTACATGGGGGGAGATGGTCAAAATTGCCAAAATCATCCTTGCGTAATTAATGAATGGTCCCTTGTTACAGAAAGCCAAACGAATACAGCATCATGCCCGCAATTATTCATGAGTCAACCGGTGGCACAATCATGAAGGGGAATTGATGAAATAATTGGATGTTGAAACCTCAAACGCTCTGTTATGTAATATTTGAGAGGGAAAATTGACTCCTTTGATGCTTGAAATGGGGCGTAAAATCAGTACAATGAGCTTATTTTTCAAATTTTCCCTATACAAATTTTCATTCTAATATTTGGATTAAAGAGAAGAAACTGAAACGTGTCAACGACACATGATTTAATCGACTTTCACTGTTTGAACACTCAATTTCATCGCAGTTTGAGTTTCCTAACACAAAAATATAACCTTTTACTGAAACTAAAATTAGTGAAAAAATTTCTGTTTTTGCTTAAAGGTTTGAAATTCTGAGGTCATGCAAAAGATATAATTTTATTTGAAACAAAAATAATGTCTATAGTCTGCCCACGAATGATTTGGAATTGGCAAACATCCAGTTAAGACGAGTCTATCTGAATGAGGGGGAAAAGTAAAAATTTGATGCGCGTGTTCCGCTTATTTGAATGTGACTCTGCTTGATTTAGAGGCTAACATACATACAATGATGTTCCCATCAATTTTTCTGAAGGTATACTCCCAGTAATCCATTGCGCACAATTTGTGTATGTGATCATATACATAGTATGTCATGATATGAAAATTTATGAAGCTTGAGGGTATACGCTATATGTCTAAAAAAGTTTGCGAGTATACGGCGTATATGGAGTATACCTTATGACAAGGGCGGATTCAGGGGATGGTCAAAGGGTCAGCTGACCCCCCTGTGACAAGAATTTTATTATTATGATTATTAATCAAACTTCAAATTTTTAGATATGAAAGACTAGTATATGGAATAAATGTTAACCTTTTTTTTGCTTCGTTCTGTAGGGTTTTTCTTCTCAGTATATCATAGTCCAAAGGATATGACTGAGTTCGTTTACTGAGCTACTTCTATTATGAGTTTTTTGTTCATTTTCAAAAGAACTATCGCCTCAAATGAGCTTAATGTGTTTTCATAGCACTCTTCCACTTCAAACCACACGTTGTGTGTGCAATAATATGTTTATGTAAACCTATCCAAACTATTTTCTACGGTAACGTGAACAGCCTGCCTGCCTAAAGAAATATGATTTTAAATGAAAATTTGGGGCAATAGGATCCACGGCACAGGTTATACCATTGAAAGCTTTACGGGGAGAGGGTAATTTGAAAGGGTTTTGATCTCATTTGGTGGCGAGTGTGGGTCGTAGCATATAGGGGGTATGCCCACACTCTTGGGGGGAGGGATGGTCACCCCTATTCAACTGTCTTCTTTATACGGTATAACACGCTGACCATTGAAACTTGACCCTCCCCCTTTCAAAAAATTCTGGAACCGCACCTGCCTTATGGGAACACCACTGCATAGAACTGCAAAAGCTGGCATTCCTGGAAACTTATATATGCGTCCATTTCCGCCCGTAAACCGAATGTTTGCCTTTCCACCTTATAGGTGGTCAAACTGTAATAACGTCCATAGAGGTTGGCTACCTTTGGCAGGTATTAGTTTTCGCTTCGGAAAAAAAAGCGCAAAACAAAACAACCTAGTTCGTAGGTTGACACACGTTCTTCTCCTTTATTCTTGCCAGAGTGTGGGGGAGAGGGGCGAGGGGGAGGGTCAGTGTGCTGCTTCTTTTTATAAGTAAGCTGGAAAGAGGGGATCAGCTACTATGAAATGGGATCCGCTTTCATTTGTAATCTAAAAATGTGACTAAAGAAAGTTTTTATATCGAAAATGTAAAAATTTTTTTGCTTATTGTACTACATTTACGATCCGTTTAATGCACCAAAGGAGGCCTTTTTACTGTATGACCATCGATTACATGGAAAGGCTAATGTCCGGTTTATAGGCGGAAACGGACGTATGTATTAGTTTATAGGGGTGTTCGTTGGTTTGTTTCAGATGTGCACTTTTGCCTCTCTATTATTTAGCGTTAGTTTTGTAAAAATTAAAATTTGCTCACAGCAACATTTTTTAAATCTAAAGTATATTTGATCTATCTTCTTACGGCAAAAGTTAATTGATTTATTTATTCACAACAAAGTTTAGGGCTTACCATTTTGCTTTTACCTTCCTGAAGGAAATGAAAATATTTTATTTTCTTTTTGTAGTTTTTAAATGGTAACTACTTTTGTTTCCTCTTATTTTATTTCTGAGAATGCAATAAATGAATAAGGCACTAGTGACATTATAAAACGCGTGTATCAATATCCCATCGCTATTTTCCCATCTTCCCTGCTAGATTCATTCAGATGGAATCGTCTTTACTTGGCAGATTGCCAGATTACATACAATCCGTCGTCAAACAGTACAGTCTCCAAGAATACTTAACTGACTTTTTGAGTTTTGAACACGAAATTTCATCGCAATTGACGTCTCGAAAAAATACGACTTTTTTACCGTAGCTAAAATTTGTGTGCATTTTTGTGTTTTAGCTGAAAATTTTGATGTTTGGAGACCATACTTCTAACATAAGATAGTATTTGATTTTAAATGTAATGCCCATGGAGATAGGTCACTTTTGACAGTATCATCTTTCGTTCCGGAAAAGAAAACGAGGCACCCTATTGCACATCATCTTTTGTGGATTTGTTCTAAAACCGAATAGCAGTACTTAAGTTAGGAGGGATCGTGGGGAGAGGCGTACCCAAAAATATTTGGGATAGCAGTAAAAATAACGCAAATATTTTGTAAATTGGTTTAAAACCACCTGTTCTTTTTGTGAGTAACCCCAAATCCCAAGGTGAGTTTCCCCAAACATTTGTAATTATAGATACAGCACTGCTGAAGTGTAATATTTTATTAGGAGTAACGATAATAATAATAAGACTTTCTCAAAATCTTTTTTTAATGTTTCAAAAATATATTTTATTCAATTGGTAATATTTTTAACCTCTTGTAATCATCATCGTGTTTAGAGCAAAATTACAAAATTATATAGCACTTTTTCCATTGCATGTGTAAATGTTTAAAATTTTTCGACTCTGCGTATAAATAAAAAAAGATGAGTTTTCCTTTTATCTCTGAACTAAGCAGGACTTAATTATAGTCTTCAATTAAATATTCTCTTTATTCTATAATAAGTTCCACAAATACAGGATAAACGTCTTCCTAAGAATACCAGAGGATATTTTTTCTCTTTAAACAGCTCCTGTAATGATCTCTAACAGTTTTTTATGTTCAAATTGATGAATTGAGATTGCTTTTTTCCCTTCAGTGGCTATGAATAAAAATAAGATAATTATTCTTAGTGGAAATAGTTTCACCGTTACATGAACCGTAAAAGCCCTCGTATAAAATAACGCATTTTTTCGTTATTCGTATGGAAAATAACGACTTACATTAGGAGTGCGAGGAACTAATACCCCATATTTATCTTTTAAAAAAATCAAAGCCGGCTGTCTTACGTTAAGAAAAATAATAATAACTATTGAATCTCATTTTCCCATTTAAAAATTTCTGCTATTGAACGTAAGAATTTTTTTCCCCCCTTCGAGAAAAATTTCTAAAATCACTTACGATTTTTGAAGGAAAAAAAAAAAGTTTTTTTTTTTTTTGCTTTAGAACACAAAAAATAACTTAATGTGTGTGTGTGTTCTTATTTGTTTTTTTAAAACAGAAACATGCAGTTACTTTGAGAAAAAAAAGTTGGCTACAATGGGCTCGTTTCCAAAATTTTAAAAGTATTTTTTTCTGAAAGAGCATGCTTAAAAACATAGGATCTGACCATTTTTATATAATTTGTTCACGTTTAAAATTTTTTAAAAAATACTTAAATCGGTGCGCTTTCATTGTTTACATTTCTTACCGATGACATCACAAATGATGAAATGCCATTCTGTGTTGCCATTCACAGAGCAAAATATTTAATTCGCATTCTTACTCACGTATAATTCCAACGATAGGGTTGATTGCAAGCGTAGAGCGCAATTTTAATTTGCTTCTTGATTATCATAACGTGGAAACGCGGAACAAAGAGGCGCCAAAGCGCATCATTTGTGACGTCATCAAGACCACGCCTTGTTTGAAAAATCTTACATTTTAAAACATTAATTTAAAAACAACTATTAGGAAGATGAAAGATTTTTCTGGGTCCATGTTATTTTTTTTTCTTATTCTATCAATTTCGGTGACTAAAAGTACTACTTTTGACTGAAGGAAACAATCCCATTCTGAGAGAAGATCGGAATTTTTACCATTAACTTTTTTTACAGAGCATATTTTTCCTTTAATGTAGCTCACTTGTAAGCTAAAGTGGAGTTTTCCTGTTTTACTTTCGGTTTTGCTGTGTGTTCGAGGGCATTATTGTCATGATTTTTCATTTGCACGTGTTCACTTTTCTAAACTCAATCTGTTATTTCTTCCAATAGCAGCATTTATTGGAAAACAAAATAGAATTTAATTGGATCATAAAACTTAGCAATAAATAGACTTCTTCAATCCTATTACACAAAGTACATTGACAAAAAAAAAACAGTCTGAATTCTAAACAAATGGTAGGCGTAGTGAACAAATGACTGAATTAAGTTTTATTTTCTCCCTTTTGTTTTTCGTTTTGTAATGGGGTCGTTTCCAAAATTTTAAAGGTATTTTTTTCTGAAAGAGCATGCTTAAAAACATAGGATCTGACCAATTTTTAAATTATTTATTTAAGTTTAATATTTTTAAAAAATTACTTAAATCGGTGCGCTTTCATTGTTTACTCTTCTGTCGTGTGACATCACAAATGATGAAATGCCATTCAATGTTGCCATTCACAGAACAAAATATTTAAAAATTCGCAACTTTACTCACAGGTATTGGCAACGATATGGTTGATAGCAAGCGTAGAGCGCAGTTTTAATTCACTGCTTAATTATCATAACGTGGAAACGTAGTAGAAAGATGCGCCAAATTGCATCATTTGTGACGTCATAAAGACCACGCCTTGTTTGAAGAATCGGACATTTTAAAAAATTAATTTAAAAAAAAAACTGTTGGGAAAATGAAAGTGTTTTCTGGGTCCTTGTAATTTCTTTTGCTTATTCTATCCATTTTAATGACTAAAAGTAGTACTTTTGACTGAAGGACACCACCCCATTGCTTGTGAGTGTGAGTGTGTGTGTGTGCTGCCCACAAATTTATTTATTAGATATTTTTCCCAAGATCATAAATGCCATAAAAAAAGGTTTAACAATATGTTAATCACACATTGAAGCACCCGAAGTTTCAAAGTATATTCGCATTTTGAGGGAGTTTAATACATAGTAGCAATCTACGCTAAGAGCGTAATTCAATAATTCTCACGAACTAAAATTAATTCAATAATCTAAACATTTTTCAACTTTCGATGCTAGTTCAAAGAATATGCAAAATATATTTGATTTTTCTGTTATGTAACTGCATTGAAGTAAAAAGTAAACCCTGAATACTTAGCAGTAAAAATAAATGTATAAATTATTGTTACATACGAAAGAAATATTAGAAATTATAAAAACTTTGCCTTTTTATAAGCTTGTTCTTTTAAATTTGATCATGCCCGGCTTGTTAATATTCCCATACTTTAGTACTCATTTACTTAAGATTGAAAAGTACTTGTTCTTCAGTACTGATGTTAAGCTGTTAGCCGCCTAATGCAGATTAAGTCTGTTCACATGTTCAATGTTTACCCCTTGCAGCTTTTACTTATCTCGATTTATCTCAAATTCATTAATCACAAGATGCAATTATTTATTTATTTTTCTAAAATAAGCAGTTAAAAATGAGAGAGGGTCGTTGACACGCAAGTTTTCTTTTAAAAAAATCAGGAAATTTTAATTGGAAAGTTGATCTTTATCAAGACCTAATAATTGAATGAGAAGCACTTAAGTTTTTAAAATTTCTAAACTATATAAGCAGAAATTTATCTTTTTTAGAGAATTGTACTTGTATGCACTGAAATGTTTTTTTTTCCTTTTTCACGTTAAAAATAAATCGAAACTTGGCAACGGGGCAAGTTTACGCGTTGACATTGGTTCACCTTTACGGCACCTTAAGCATTGGTTTCCTAGGAGCGAATCGCCGACCTTCGGCGTCGCTTATCGCCGAGTGGAAAAATTGATTCTTCTGCACATGCGCGCCCGAGCGAAATCGACATTATGAGTGGCCACGCCGGAATCACTTGACTTTGATTTCAGCGTCATGCCGAGTAGCGACGCCAAAGCTCGGTGATTTCGCTTCTAGGAAACCAGGACTTTACAGGCGTGCCCTGACGCTTTTTTCGCTCCGAACTGTCTCAAATATTTT
This sequence comes from Uloborus diversus, assembly GCF_026930045.1. Taxonomy (NCBI): domain Eukaryota; kingdom Metazoa; phylum Arthropoda; class Arachnida; order Araneae; family Uloboridae; genus Uloborus; species Uloborus diversus. The sequence goes on from NC_072735.1 coordinate 25,149,882, forward strand.
TAGTATTTTCAGGATCTTTAGTTTTGAAGATGACCATTTATTTTTTAATTCAGTTCGTATCTTATAGGTTACAATCGTAAAGTGCTGTCTTCGTGCCTATTCAGCTTTTACTTTATACACTATGCTGTCTGTAATAAATTTGCTTTATTTTAACGATGGTAAGACATTATGTTTAAAATGCTAACAGAACCATGCTAGGTGTCAAAATAAATAAATATGCGTAAACGTGCCCCGTGTCCAGGGCAAGTTTACGCATGTTGACTTGGACTCAAAAATATTTTTTTTAGCGGTTAAAAACACAAACTGAGCAACAACTGAATATACCAATTTTGACTCCATTAATTGCTTCATAGAATCGCCATGTCTAAAATTTCCTAAGTTAAAGCATACAATTAGAAAATTCATTGAAATAAATCCACGTAAACGTGCCCCGGTCAATCCTAAGCATCAATATATACATTTATTTACTTCTCATGGGGGTGGGGGGGGGCAGGGCCGAATTTAGCTTCATGCCGCCCCTAGGCAGATTTTAAATCTGCCGCCCCCTTCACTTACGTGATTTATACATGGTCAATTTAAATACTGAAATGCATTTTTTTTTCACAAGCCCATCGTAATAGAGAAAATTTAAGACTAGAGAAATATTCAAACTTTATATATAAATCAAATTTTGATTCCGTTAATAGTAAATTCACAAAATATTCAAAACGCAAAATCACCGATAGCTTTATTTTCGTGAAACTAAAATTAAAAAATATATATATGTACCCTTTATACTTCTTATAGTCATGTAGTGCATAATGCATGCACCCCATGTTTTTCCTTTTAAATATTGCAAGTATTTTGATTGCTATTAAAATTAGCAATCACAAACTTTTCAGGCAACCTGTGAGGCATGTTGAATCTCTATGGGGCTTTAAATCTGCGCAAGGCTTAGAGAGCTTTTTGTATTCATTTTAGTTCTTTTCAAAAGCGTTCAATTGCATTCTAAAACTATTTATTACGATTATATTCTGCCTTTTAGTATTTGTATGTCTGAAATTTTGTATTCGATTTTAAACTTTTATAAGAGAGTGACAACGGCATTCAAATTGAAACAAAAAACAGAATTTAGTTAATATTTTCGCTAACGAAGTAACCGAACAAAAAAAAAAAAAAAAATAACTGAGCAATAAAAAAAAAAAAAAAAAACACCGTAATTTCAAAATCATTCGTTTTACTTATTTTTTTTTTTTTTTCAATATTCAAATACGTATATTAAAACAATCAAATTGTGGCGTTTTAAAGCGTCACCTATAGTATGTAAACAATACCTATTAAAAATTAAAAAAATGTTTTGATTCGTTCTATAATTAAATGGTTTTCCAAACGGAGTAGGTTTTAACTAACTTACTGAGCAGAAGTAATGATCCCAAATTACTTTCCAATTCTTGAAACATTCAAGTAATGTTTCGTGATGAACACTCCTAAGGTTATAAAAGGAATAAAATGCTCTTTTTAAACGCAGAAGGTGATAGTGGACACTCAGCCTTTCCAGTGCCGCACATAGTCTTTTTAAGAGAAACCAGATGTTATAAATCAAATTTTGATTCGGTTAATAGTAAATTCACAAAATATTCAAAACGCAAAATCACCGTTATGTCTGTTTTATGAGGTTCTCTTCTTGAAGCGCTCCGGAAGGATCTTAGTATATGTTTTCTATAGGGGATGTACTCCATCCCTGCCGCAAGCTAAAAATGAAACTGATTGGGGAAATTGGGGAAAAATAAAGAAAGAACTGATGTTTTATTTTCAAGAATAATAATTTTAAAAAATGAGATTGAAGCAAAATTTGCCGCCCCTAAAAAATTTGCCACCCTAGGCAGCTGCCTACTCTGCCTATTGGGCTCTGAGAGGGGAGCACCATATAAAACTCGTGCCCAGTGTCGTCATAAGCAACAATTGGACTCTGCCTTCTAATATTTGTCATATCCATAAATTTGTTGATACTTCAGGGCAAGGGCAATCTTTGAGATGCAAAGCATCCATAACACAATACGCAATTTGGGAAAGAAACGTCTAAGTGTTAAGTGTTCATTAAGACATCAATCATACCAGGTATAATTTGGAATCTCCAAGGAGATTACTTGAGGGGACATTGCAAAATTTTACTACAGACTTCTTAAAAGTCTGTAGTGGGGTCTCTAGGGGGGGGGGGGGCACCACATAAAACTTGTGTCGAGTGTCGTCATAAGCAACAGTCGGACTCTGCCTTCTAGTATTTGTCATATACATAAATTTGTTGATACTTCAGGGCAAGGGCAATCTTTGAGATGCAAAGCATCCATAACACAATACGCAATTTCGGAAAGAAACGTCTAAGTTAAGTGTTAAGTGTTCATCAAGGCCTCAATCATACCAAGTATAATTTAGAATCTCCAAAGAAATCACTTGAGGGGACATTGCAAAATTTTACTACAGACATTTTAAAAGTCATAGTCACAAAACTACACATTCGATGCAGCATTATAATATGATAAACCATATACCAAACTAAGCATTTTCTAAAACTATTTATTATTAAATAGTGCACCCGTTCTTATTTTTGCAATGTCAATATTCTTCCAACTCCTTAATGCATAAAGCATGTATGAACTTTAAAAAACGCTTTCATATACTTAAATTTGCGCAGAGATTTATATATTTCTTTCGCAACTCAAAACTGTCTCAGTAAGTTTAAATTTTGAAATTCTTTCGTGGTTATTATAAAAGAAAGCGCATTCAAACTTTGTGGATACATTTCCTTCCGCTTTTCTGAAAAATAGTGAAAAAGAAGCACACCATTCAGCTATACTGTATACTCGCGATGGAATATTTAGTGAATAGGAAAAGATATTCTCATATTTTCTGATTGTTCCGCCCTTTAGAACATTACGTCAAGAGCGATAATGCATCAATTCTTTATTCTCGAGTCAAAAAGTATTTTCAAATGAACTAGATAACCATTTCTTTTTTCTTACAATTTCGTAGAAATATAGTCCTTTCAAGATTGATTATCTGCATTCTAAAAATTAATTCTTTCAAATGCTTCATGAATACTTAAAGAATGTGCAAACTCGTAGTTTTAGAGATTGGATACGCCACCTTGCGGTGATTTAAAATATCAACCAAAGGTAAAATATTTCTAATTATACGTGTACAAGGCAGATATTTCATTGGACAAGTTTTACCTCTTTTAGTAGCCATTGGCCAGGAACTGCAGCACCTCCTATAGTTTATTTGAATTGCAAACCGGGATCTAGTACATGGTGGAAAAAAACTTTTAAAACCTCTATTAAACTCATGACTTGAGTCAAGGAATGCCTCGAAAACCTGTTTTAGTATTTAAAAAGTGACAAACGCTCAAAATCCACAAATCTATGCTAAATGAAGTTCAGCTTAAAACTTATTGTTAACTTTATAAATACAAAAAGTGGTACCCGCACGGCCTTGCCCAGTAGTTGAAAATTAAAAGGTCATTTGGTTCGGTTGTATATTTACAAATAATTGATGATGAATTTCCCGCCAATTTGCTATTTTCATTTGCTTGCCCATGTTACTATTACACGTTACGTTCTGATAATTTGGTAATTTACTCGGGAAAATTTTCTTAAAATTAGAATAGAAAAAGAACAAAATCGAATTTTCGAAAAATCGCTTCGAGGTGCATATCCCCATGCTATAAACTAATTCTGTGAAAAATTTCATGAAAATTGGCCGAACGGCCTAAGCGCTGTGCGTCACAGAGATCCTGACTGACAGACAGAGAGACTTTCAGCTTTATTATTAGTAAATATTAATTAATACTTGCTATTATTCATTTGGCGATGACTAAAAAGTTTGCCCCACCCATCAACCACAGAACAAGTTTAATAAACGCTTTTTTAAAAAAATTTGTGTTGTAAAGAAACAGGATAGAAGTGAAACTTAATCCTTTCTTTTTTCGCCGACTATCCAGTAAAAGCCAAAGAAAGAAAAAAACGAGCATGAGAGAGGGCCTTAATGCATGCCAAAAGTATCGCTAAGCACACAAAAAAAGTCAAAAATAAATGAAATAATCAAACAAATATTGAAAAATTTAAAACAGGAAAGTAGGGTTTTGAGGTAGGAAAAATGCGTGTGGGGCCCTCCCCCCCCCTGGGGAGGGCCCTCTCCTACTAATAACTTTTGAAGGATTAGTCAGATTCGAACAAACTTTTCGTTGTTCGAATGATCTTTTCAAGAAGACATGATTCTCATATTTCACTCTTTGATTTGAACAATTCTTCGTACAATTTTCAACAGTTCAAAAGTACTTAATATCAGCGACTGCAAGGAAATATGCTTATCTAAAGTAATACGTGTGCTTGTTTATAAGCTCTCCATTGAAAAAAATATATTTACTGACTCGTTGCATAACATTTTATGCCTCGAAATCAAATGCTTCGATTCGTTCAATTTCTTTGTCAAGTCGTGAGCCCTGCTCCTTTTTTAGTTACTATCCTCCGATATTTATTTGGATTCTGTTATGACTTCACATAGCTATCGACAGCTGTTGTCATATTGTCCTCAGTTTTATGACTGAAGCGGATCATGTTGGAGTGGCTCTCTCATTCAACAGCCACCTCTATTCATTTTCTTAAATGATCGTTTAAATCTTTTGATCCTCTTTAGTACATTATTTGCAATCTGGATTGTTTATTCGTTTCATAGCTTTTTTTTTATTACCTTAAAGGCTATCCTTTAATGATGTCACAATTTTTTTCAACAAATTTGCCCCCCTCCCTTTGTTACAAAGTGTCAAATTTACACTGCCCCCTCCCATCGCTTGTCATATATCACATTATTTTTCACTCGAATATTGACGTAAAACAAGAAGTTCTGTCTAGAACTAGACGAGCCTACTTTCTCGTATACCCATACTACTTTCTAGTACCTGATCAATATTCTCAAAAATAGCTAAAATCGAAATTTTTTCAAACATATTTTTAAAATACTCTAAGCTGATTTCTAGGAATAAAATATTCCTCACTCATTTAAAAAATTAGATGCGTAAAAAAATAAAAAAAAATAGCAGCAACTTTTAAACAAAGCAGCTAACACACTTTTTTCCATTAAAAAAATCTTTAACAGCTTTCAAAACAAAAAAATAATAATTAAAATTAATAAGCTCATTAAAATAAATACATCAGATGAAAAAAAAATCTTTTCTTTTTCCCCTGTTGCCAAAAACAATTTTTTAAATATGCACTTACCAAAATAAATAAAAACAATAAAATGTCAACTTAAAGAAATAATTTTCATTGTCAAAAAAAAAAAAAATCGTCTGCGCATATCTATATATATAAAAATGAACTTTGGTGAATTTGTTCCCTAAGATCTCAGAAACTACCCGGCAGATTTGGCTGAAACTTTCACCGTTTGTTCTTTTTGGTACTGGGGAGGTTTGTAGATCAGTTCGATAAAAATCCGATTGATAGTTCCTTTTTTATTCTAATTTGTCCAAATTTTCGCATTAATGCCCCAATATGACGGTTAAAAAATACGTGCACATATTAAAATTATGTGTCCATCGAAAGCGCTTATTTTTCTGCTGAAAATAGCATCTGTTAGAAAGTTCTAAGTTGTATGAAAAACGAGTTGTGGGCTTTTTTTGTTCCATGTTCGAAGGCTTTCCTCAAACCAATTCATTATTTAGTGTATCATCTCAACTCCCAGTTCATTGTTAGAATTCTTGAATGTTTTTGTGTTTCGTCTGACTGTTTGAGGCTTTTCTCAAGTCAAATCTTAAAGTAACGTTTTTTCCCCCAAGATTGGCAAATAATAACTATAAATTTGGTTGATTATTTTCCATTTAAACGGAACTTTAGTGTAATTAATGGGTTTTTTTTATTATTTGTGCTGATTGGATTTTTTAATCATTATACAATCTAACAGCAGAAACCTCGCCAAAATTTATGCAGAAAGATTTTAGTAGCGGATGCATTTGGCAGTTTTTTCAACTGTCGCGGTTTTTGAAGTCAAAGACTACGTAATAATGTTTGTCAGCTTTCACCATGTAAACAAAATATCGTCAATCAAAGAATCTTCAAAAACTTTTTTTATTGTAAAATAATCCAGCAACTAAATTAGGCAAATCCATAAACAGCACAAAAACTTCCATTAATGTGACTTTGTGCACAAATTCAAACCATCGCCAAATTTTACTACTTATTTTGGAAACATTTCGGATGAAATTGTTTAGCGCCATTTTATGGTGACCAAAAGTATCTTAGCATATGGCGACAATATCTCTTTAACAAAAATTAGTAACATACATTTTACAAAGTAAGGAGGGGGAGCATTATCCAAGGTATCCCAAAACGATTCCCGCAAATTCGGTAACATTTTAAATCGCACCAAGAACCCACAATGATTAAAATTTTCCAAAATAACTAAAGCAAGTTTAAGGGGATCACGGGCGCGTGGCTACATTTTTTTTAAACAGTTCGTTCTTCAATAGACATACAGAGAAGGTAAGACTCCATGTTAAAAAAATAATAATAATATGTATTAACTGATAAATCTTTTTAAACATGTGAAGTTTAATTTCATGTTTCGGAAATTCTTCAAATTTGTATACGCTTAAATTTCACGTTTTCGTTTCTAAATGAATACTATTTTGCTCTTTTTACTTACTGCTACTTTAGTTTTATGAGTAAGGAAGAAGCTAGATTTTAAACCACGTCAAAAAGGTGTGTTTTAAGTTCTTTCACTGAAAACAGAAAACAAATGCAAGTAACGATTGTTTCTCATAATTATTGCTAACCCATGCAACGCCGGGTATTTTTGCTAGTCTTTATGTAAAAACATAAATGACTTCGAGTTTATTTGCCGAAAACTGAATACCTAAATTAAAACTTTAGCGTAAAAATAAAAACAAGTCAAATCTACAATAATTATTTCACAGTCAAAACCATAACTGCGGAGTCGGAGTCAATCTCATTTTGGGGTAAAGGAGTCGGAGTCAAATATCTAAGAATCGGAGTCAGTCATTTGTCCTCCGTATATCATTTTTTGCCAAAGCCAAGTCAGAGTCGAAGTCGGGGAGTTGGAGTCCGATTAATTGTCGGGCACAGGAGTCGGAGTCGGAGTCAAGTGCCCCTAAATTCTCGGAGTCGAAGTCTGGAGTTCGGCGTCAAGAGCTATTTCCAACAAAATTTGTTTGAAGTAAATCCGCCTTTAAGTACGGAATCTACATTGACTTTCAGTTTCCCCGTAGGAGCTAATGTTAAGGGATTTGAACTGTTCAAAATTGAACGGAAAATTGTTCAAATCAAAAAGATATGTTATATACAAATTTTTCATCAAACGCTTTTTCCTACAAAGTTTGTTTGAAGCAAATTCGCCTCACAGTTCGGAATTGCCTTGAATTAACCCGTAGACGCTAACAGTAAGTTTTTTTGAAGTGTTCAAAATTGAACAAAAAATAGTTCAAATCAAAAAGTGAAATATGGGAATGAGGTGTCCTCGCCGAGATCTTTCGAACAAAAAAAAGTTTGTTCGAATCGGACTATTCATTCAAAAGTTATTGGGGGGGGGGGGAGACAGACAGACAGACCGACAGACATTTTCCCCCATCTCAATACCCTACTTTCCAATTTTTAATTTTTCGATATTTATTTAATTATTTTATTTATTTTTGACTTTTTTTTGTTTTTTGCGATATTTTTAAGATGCATTAAGCCTTCTTTCATGCTTTTTTCTTCTTTTTCTGACTTTTACTGGGAAAGTAGGCTAAAAAAGTGTGACGTCTCAGTTCTTAACACCCCCTTACCCCTTGTCAAAAATTGTGACACACACATCCCTTCCGAATGATGTAATTTTAATACCTAATTAGCACGAGACATCCGTTTCAATCCAATCAAATGTAACATAGCCCCAATCAAATCCTGAAATAGTAGTTTAACTTAGAGAGTTAGAACTTTTTTTCCTGCCCAATTTAACTACTGCTATAATATTTCAAAACTTTTTCTTCATCTCGCATACAATAAACACCATATGTCTCGGTTGAAATTATGTAGAATAAACAAGGTTAAGATAATGTTTGTTGATTTTATTTTATAACTGATGGTGAGAAAATAGCATTTGAGAATCTTTCAAACATTTGTTTCAAAACATAATTCTCTTGTACGTGAAATACACCGCCAGCTCAGTCAATTCCAGCCGAGGACTGCAGTTTCGTGCTTATTAGCACTCATCAGCCCGACATAGAAGTGACTGAGCTGGAGGTGGAAAACCTCTTAAGGAAGCCTAGAGTGCCAAACAAACTGGTAGCTAATACAGAAGTGCTAATTCTGTTTCATGCTTATTAGCACTCATCAGTCCGGCATAGGAGTGACTGAGCTGGAGGTGGAAAACCTCTTAAGGAAGCCTAGAGTGCCAAACAAACTGGTAGCTAATGCAGAATTAGCACTTATGTATTAGCTACCAGTTTGTTTGGCACTCTAGGCTTCCTTAAGAGGTTTTTCACCTCACGCTCAGTCACTCCTATGCCGGGCTGATGAGTGCTAATAAGCACGAAACTGCAGTCCTCGGCTGGAATTGACTGAGCTGGCGATGTATTTCACGTATTTCTGCCTTAGCCCTGGCAATAGGGCGGTAACTTACTGAATATAATTCTCTATGGTATGCTTAACTACTGCTTTACCAGTTTCCAAAACAAATTTTATGTTCATTTAATAAACGAAATATATATATTGCTAACAATGTTCTTTATATATTTTTAAAAATACGCAGTTACTGCTTAATATTTCTAATGAATGTATTTGAAGTTCAGCTATAATTTTCGGTTCGCCTCTTGAAAAAATAATGATTATATTCCCTTTCAAAACCATTTTAAAATAAGTTATTAAAATATCAATATGATGCGCTATTCCAGTTTTTTTTTAACGAGGAACTTAATTGGAAATAATGAAACAAACTCGCATCAAGATAAAAAGAAATTGAGGAAATCTATACTATAAATTCTTACTACAATGTAACTTAATTGCATGTTACCAGATTCGATAGTTTCAATAATGCTAAATGAATAAGAGTTCGGAGAGTAAAAAAGTAAAGGGAGCTTTCTTCAAGAACATATCAGTTAATGATATCTGATCGTTCTTTCAACTGATCATTAAAAGTTTCGGCAACCATCAATTTTCTTAAAATTACTTTGTTCCTATAATTAGTTTGAAGTTTTAGTCATTACAATTAAGGCCGTATCTTTTGGAGTATATTTTGAGGGGGGTGGAGGCACCCTTGCTTTAGGGGAGATGAGCACCCATGGATCAAATGCATCTATACAACTTGAGTAATATGTTGGTATATTTTAATATTAGGCCCGTCATTTAGAGGGATGAGGAAGAGGCATTTGGACTTTGATATATTTATGTATTTACATGCAAATTGTCATGGGGTTTAACATTAGACGTTACTTAATGTGATCACGGTTAAGGTTATCCTTTGTTTAATGTTATACATCAGAATCAGGAAGTCCTGAGACACTGATATATTAACACGCATTAAAAAGTCGGATATTATAATCAGTCTTCGTTCGTTATTATTACATTTTCATAAACTTTCAATACTTCCGACACATGACGCTTACGTTATCGTTACAATAACGCGTAAAACAATGTAGGAAGATATCGTAACTATGAGCAAAACGATGACTGCACAATGACGTTTGCGCTATCGTTACAATGACGCGTAACGATATTGTCACTATAGCGCACGCTCTGTCGTATTAGACATTGTTTTATATCGTGACCCGATGACGCAGCAATATAGCATTGGTAATTTTTATGATATCGTTGTACGTCATGTGCTACTAGGGTATACATTTCAAATAGTTATGTCGTAAATACCCCTCAAAAAGTAATTTCCGACCACTTCTAAAAATTTCATTTTGAAATTTCCTAACTTGTAAAACGGTGTGTGAAATTTTTTAAGCACAGCACACCAAAAAAATATGGTGAATTGTTGATCCAATTGAGTTTTGAATGGATGTGGACTTACACTCTTGTGAAGTACTCATCGCGTCAACTGATAAAATATGTTAAACGAGAAAGAATGTTAAGAATCGCCAGTCAAAATTCCTGAATATAGTCACTGACGTATAGTAGATCATCAAAAATCTAAGGTACTTCTTACAGGCTTGCAATTTGTAATTTTCTTTCGGGGGAGGGGGGGGGACAAAAGGCGTATACTCAATGCAAATTTAATTGAAATATAGCAAAAATCATGTTTACTCATATGTAAAAGCTTTGATGTTTCAAAGTCGGGGGAGAGGCGGGGGGCAATTGTTCCCCTGACCCCCGTAAATGACGGACCCCCCTGACTTTGAGCAGTCACCACAAACTTCTAATTTTGAATCTAGTTGGTGAAATAACGGAAGGAAAACTGAAACATCTCGAAATTTCAGTCACGCAATGTTACATTAATTAAACGGATGCAAGAGATACAAAAAAGGCAATTGCCCCAAATTTTGACGACTGCACCAATTTGTCAATTATTGAAATCGACTTGAAGTTAGTATGAATATATTTTGGAACCGTTGACTCGCACTAAAACGATATCATACGCGAAATGAATTCAGTTTTCCCACAAGTAACGTCTCTCAGAGTGAACTCGAACTGTTCTTCCGTAACACAAGATTTTTCAAAAAACAAGCGCGTGGGCCGAACAATGTATATTTTTGATAAGTGACATCTAATAGCCCCAAAAGTTGTGTTTCGGAGTCCTGAGTATGAGGAAAATAATAAAAGAAAAAAATAGTTTTGTCTTACACGTATGAACCTTGAATTAGGTCTGAAACAAGAACTTCCATCCAGAACTAAGCGAACTTACTTTTCGTATACCGACTTTCTAGTATCTAATCAATATTCTACTAGCTGAGACTTTAAATTATGTCAAACATAATTTTTCAACATTTTAAGCAGATTTCTAGACGCAAAATATGCCTGAAGTTCGGGATTTATATTGACTTTTAGTTTCTTCGTAGGCGCTAATGTTAAGGGGTTTGAACCGTTCGAAATTGAACGAAAAGTTTTTATAATCAAAAAGATATTTTCTATACACGTTCTTCATCAAGAGTTTTTCCAACAAAGTTTAAATCTAATTCGGATATATGTGCGGGATTTATATTTGCCTTAAATATCACTGTAGGCGCTAATGTTAAATGTTTTGAACTGTTCAAAATTGAACGAAAAATTGTTCAAATCAAAACGTGAAATATGGGAAAGAGGTGTACTCTTCTAGATCATTTGAACATTTTTTTCCCCGAATCAGACTAATCACTCAAAAGTTAATGGTCCTAGGGTGTCGGCCACCCGCGTGCAAAGACCTAATGTCCACCCCTCAAGAGTAATTTGCATATTTTGACTAATCTTTAACGTCCATATAAATCTTTCTTCAAATTTCTATATCAAGTTCTAATTTAAAAAAGAAAAAAAACAACAAACGGAAGAATGATGAACTTATAAAAAGGAAGAAAAGTTTTATAGTAAAAAACTCCTTTGGTACAATTTATATCTTTGAAGAAAGTAATAGATACCAATGTTTACTAGTAAAAACGAATTTTATAGTCCGTCTTCGGTGACATCAGAGGAAGGACAGAGGAAGGGGAAGCAAGGGGGATCAGGGGAGGAGGGATCGCTACCAGAAAATTATCGAAATTGGCATATGAAAAATAGTTTTAGTTAATCTTCGGTTGTGTTTGGTTACAAGGACAAAAGAGTCGGGTATATTCAAGGTGCATGGAGAAATTTTTGAAATTGACGTCAAATATCGCAATTTTAGGAACTTTTTCGAGACTTCAGGGGAAAGTAATGTTGGTGTTCTTAACTAAAATTCTTTCAAAAATTGACATTAATTTTAAGCTATTTTTGTGACCGTAGCTTAGGAAGGATCGGGGCTCTTCCCGAAAATTTTCCGAAACTAAAGTTTTAAACACGTAATTTTGGATTATCTTTGTTGACGTTGCTGGAGATAGGGAGATTTAATCGTCTCCCATCGAAAGTTTTCGAAATTATAGTTTAAAATGCAAATTTAGGTTGTCTTTGGTAACGGTAGGGCATCTGGCGGCTTTTCTCCGGTAATTTTTCGGCACTATTGTTTCAAAAACCCATTTTTGGCTATATTTGAAAACGTTAGGGTAAACGTGAAAATATTCCGAACCGAAATATTTTGCGAAACTAAAATCTATTTTAGGCTATTTTTGGGAAGGAAGGGTTATAGTACAGTAAAAATAGGGGTCGGACCCAAACATCCAGAAAAAAAAAGCTAAACCTGGTGCAAATTGTTTATTACCCTCCCAATAAGAACAGGTAAAAAGTCCCACCCCATTGTGCGTCGGGTTTTGGAATGGAGGGCATCTAAAAATTGCTGTTTTGGGTATTTTTCCAGAATTTTTAGAGTAAATTTAAAGTGAGAATATTATGTTTTACTGAATTTAAAAGCATGACATTAAAGGTGTTTGACCCCCAAGAGGGATGACATAACCCACCAATGCTACAGAGCCCCCCTATCCCCGTAAAACGAAGCAGTACCCCCGAATCCCCCTCCATACATTTCATATGGAAACATTATTTTATGCTAAGTTAAAGTTAGAAATCGAGTGTGTCCATCTTCCAAGATCGATGGTGCACCACTTCTCAAAGCTACAGCACCCCTCCCCCTCCACCAAATAAAATAAATCCTCACTTCCCCCCCCCCCTTTTCTTTCAAATAGAAGTATTTCATGCAAATCAAAAATGCATTAAATCAGGACGGTCCACTCCATAAGAACAGTAGCTCACCTCCCAAAACGAATTTTTTTTCTAAAATATTATCCTCCCCCCCCCAACCCCATCTAATGATGCACATTTGATTAAATGGCCAGAAAAATTGCGCTGAGCTGTTTTTTTCTTTCAAATGATTTCTCCTAAGCTTGTAACAAAAAGTCTTCGTTATCAAGATGTTTTTTGGAATCTAGATCCTCAGCAAAATCGTTATTGTTGCAGCTATGTCTAACACGGTTTGAGCATATAATTAAGCACTTCAATCCACTTTCAGACTTTTCAAACATTCACTATATCCAATGAACCCCTCAGAGCAAGCACAAGATTTGAGACGCAGAAAGTCTTCTAGAGCAGAAGGTTTGGCTTTTGTAATAGGACGCAGATTATATTTCTGTGGTGCTTTCTTTGCACCCATCAAAAATGACACTAGCTTTCCCATACTTACAAATTACCTATACACTGCAGTGCTGGCATATTTCCTTGAAGCTTACAGATCATTACCAAAAATATGATCAAGCAGGTATCTTCCATCTATTCCATATGAGGCAGTGAGAAGCAAAGGGATGCAAGTGGCAAAATTAAAAATTTGGAGATAACCAGTACAAATGGTTGGTGAACCTCTCCTCTATCTTGAGGCAAGAGATGGTACTAGTAGACCTGGTAGTTGCTTCTATACAGCATGATTTAGAAAAGAAAATCAATGAAAGCCTACCTAGGATCTTAAAACGCGTTTTATTCAAAAGTTGAAAATGTCCACTTACATCCCTTTGCTTCTCACTGCCTCATATATGACACCAGCTGTTCGTTCTGTGATGGTGGATGAACCTTTTGCTTCAGATAATAGCACTTTAACGATACAAGATTTCTTTCCTTCTGAAACCAGATTCATCGAATACTGATGGAGGATCAGCGCATAACTCGTACCAGAAGTTTTTAACAATTTGTTATTCCATCTTTACTGGTCATACCATTCGGTGTAAAAGATGGTTTGAGCTTACACATCTTTACAGATATAGTAACTACTCTCGTAACAGAAGCTAAAGACATAACTGTTTACCTCCTTTACAAAGAAATGCCACAAAATTGTTTGCCTTCAATATCCTTTGATGTTTCTACCCGAACGTTAAAGGTCTCATCGCAACTAACCTTATCGTCAGCAGTTAGCAATACCACTACCAACTTAAGAGGAAAGAAACTTCTGGGTGCTTTAGAAACGGATTGTGATTTCCTAACTGGGAGACAAAAAGGTGTAAATATTTAGCATTCTATTGTTGTATTGCTCATTGCTCTCATCAAGACTTGTTCTATCGTTGAATCACTACAGGTTCTAGACCACCTGAATTTGTCACTGCGTTAGATCGTTGGATAGCTGATGTTTGATGTGATCAAATTTTTTTATCGCATAATGTACTCAAAAGTTTGAGATAGTGTTGCAAGTATATGTCTGCATATTTAGCATAATTCACTGACCAGCTGCTTAAAAGAGAGGTAGCTCGATGTTTGCAAATGAGAACCCCCACCGACTTAGAGGGTGCAGAATGGCAGCATTGCCCGTCTCACTATTGGCAATTTCGGTTTGTCCCCCTTACGGTGATGGCAAAAGATTGTAGAATAGTTGAAGTTTGTTAATCAAGAAGAAGTAGGGAAACTTTGGTCAATTTGGACTTTTTTTTATGCTGCACAGGAATTTTGTTCTCCAGCGCTCTAAACAGTTTAATAACTCCAGTCGCAAATAATTTGGTTACTGAGCTCGCTTAGATCTTTTAGAATTATCATTCTTATATTACCATATCATTGTGTGGTATTTTGTACTTCGGAAAAGTTTAAATCAGGGAAATTTTTTCGTGAACTTCACTGCAATAGTTGATTTTAGAATGTAAATTCATAGTCCCCCCCCCCCCAAAAAAAAAGCGATGACGCACCCCTTAAGTGTGACGGAGTATCCATCCAGAATAAAAGCCCTCAAAAAAGAAAGAAATACCCCTTGAAAAAACTGCCTTAAAAATTCCAATGACGCAAAGCTGCTCCATAACACCCCCCCATTCTCCCCCCCCCGCAGGTGCACCCCTGTTAATTAGAATTTTTTTTCTGTGAGAGTTTATTACTTTACTATTATAGAGTGGTTTCTGAGAGGTTTGAGAATTTTTTTTAAGTAATAGAAATTATTTTTATTTAAATAGAGGATTATTTCGTCCCTCCCCCCTTCCCCCCAAAACCCGACGCGCAAAGTGCTGGGACTTTTTACCCCTTCTTGCTTTAAGGGTAAGAAGTAATTTGCAACAGGTTTCACCTTTTTTTTTTGGATGTTTGGGTTTGGCCATTTTTTGGCCTAATTTTACTGTACTATTATGGGACTAGCAAGCGGATATTTCTAAAAGCGCAATTTAATACTATATTTGGTGACGTTAACGAAACCGGGAAGCTTTCGGATATTTTTCGATATTAATATCTAAAAAATACAAGTATAGACTTTTGTCCACCTCACCTCGACGATTGATGGGTCTGCCCTAGCGCCGTGAAAAGATACATAAGCCAGACAGTTCTCCTCCAGAATTTTTTTGAGATTGAAATGCCAAAATCGTATTTTAGGCATTGTTTGATAACGATGGGACAAAGAGCGGGCGAGGGTTCAGTGTGCCCTCCCGAACTGTTTTTTGAAACTGAAGTTTAGGCAGGAAGGGTTCTGTGGCTCCACGGAACCATCTAAAAACGAAATTTTCGCTCTTTAAAAAATTCATAAAAAATCAATCGTTGGTTTTAAAAATCCGGCCATGGTGAATTTTTGTGTTTTGTAAGCCTGTCAAAAATGTACAATAGTTAAAATTGGAATATTTGATAGGTTGATACTTCCCTATTCAGTGGGGCCATGATTAGATAAATGGAAACGAAATGGCAGTTTTCATTGAATTTTTTCATTAAAATCAAGAAAATAAGATTTAAAAAAAAAGAGTATCGGACCAAATGATTGATATATCCTCATTCACAACGTGTCAAGCCATTAAAAAGTGTCAATGATCATCGAAATCCTTTGAGCGCAAAGCCAGATGCCCGCAGTGATGTCACGTGAGTGAATAGTAATTTAAAGAATCGGAGAGAAGAGTCCTCAAGTTAAAATCTCTCATGTTTTTCTGCGCTTTACGTTATGGTGTGCCTAATGTAATGTAGTGTAACATTTATTTCTGCATTAATGCGATGATCGTGCATTTTGTTAAAAAAGGAAATATAATTAGCGGAGAAAATTAGCAATAGTTTCACTTTTCATTTCTTTTAATCGTATTACTTGGATAAATTCGTTTCAAATTGGAATAGTCCATATCCACTGTTCTATTCACCTATAAATATTTTCCCTATGATTCATTTGTCAGATAAGTGTCTTAATTTCTCCTAAATTTTGAGACAAATAAACTAGATTGGTTTTCAAAACTTTTTGAAGCTGTCAATGGAGGGAAATACTTCATCTAACTCAACTATTATTCCTGAGCCGGAATCATCTGCCTCAGAATCATTCGATTTAAAGGACTGTTCTAATGCTTTACCGAAACTTGAATCTGATGAAAGCGATGATGAATTCAGTGATGCTAAGGATGAATGTGATGGGGAAAGCGAAGAACTAGAACTAGACGAGGAAGCTATTATTGAAAGTCACAAAAATTTGTCAGATGAAGAACTTGAGGTATGATCTGTCTCATCTTACATATTCGGATTTAGTTGCATTTACTACATTGTTCGATACTCTCACGACTTCAATTTAAGCAAATATATTTAGTGAGGATTGTCAAAATTTCAAGAAATTATTTTAAAATTTTTAGTAGAATTAGTTGTTTAGCTACAAATTGAATATTTGATGCCACCAAAATGAGAGGGGTGGGAGTATATTGCCAACTTACATTTTTTGTCCATAGTTCTTTGCTCTGAAAAAGGTTTTATCAAATGATTCTTATTACACTTTGCTTAATTCTCATTCATTTTCTGATATGCTTTTGAAAGATATGCTAATTATTCTGTAAAGCAGAGTTTGCAGGAGGGTGCAGTATTGCAATTCTCACACATTTTTCAAAAATGTCACTACATGAAAATTTGTGCTGCTCTTTCTGTGCACCATTTGCGGGCATATGTTCAATAAATCGTGAAAATTATCATCTCGATTTTTTCACTTTTTCAAATTAATTTCAATTAGACAGCTAGTAGTGAAATGGAATGGCTGATGACAATTTTAATCTGCCATCTGGGGCATTCCAACGTATTTGAGACATAGGTGTGTCCGTAACAAAACTTGTTAAAAGGTTAAAATTTTTATATATATTAAAAAAGCACATTCCAAAGGACACACATGTCATATTTTTTTCTTCATTTACTTCATATTATCCATGTAATCGCAATCAAAACATCAAAAATACAATTTTTAACGTTACGGACTCTACATTGAATTTTTCTTCAATAGTGACTTGAACCGAATTCTAAGCCAAAACTGGTGCTTGGGACAAATAAAGTAAAGGATTATCTCTAATACATATAATAATTTTAATCAAAAAGAGCATTCGTTAAAAAATTATAAGTTGTGAAAATGGTGATTGTAGAGTCCGTAACAATAATTAGAAGAAAAGTTTTGTTAAAATTTTTATTTATGCATTTTATGTCACTAAATTGAATGTTTTCTAACTTCACCTATAGTGTTACAATATTCTAAAATAAGTTTCATGATTATTTAAATTCGGTATTTTTAATTAATTTTCTAAATTTAGTTACGGACTCTACAAAACGTTACGGACTCTACATTTGGCAACCGTTTCAACACAGCTCTTTCTTTACCAAAATGTTTGAACAACCTGCACAAAAAAAAAAAAAAAGGAGCCCTTTAAAGGAAATTACAACTTATACTTTAAAAAAACTTTGACTTTCAGAAGAATTTTGACTGAACAAGTAAGTGTATAGGGGGAGTCAGGGCATATTGGTCTGGCTCTCTACTTTTCTTCTTTTTTTTTATCTCATCATAAATTTCAATTCGTAATTTTATTTTCTACCATGAGTTAAATATTTCTCACCATCCCAGAAAATTTTCAATTCATTACCTTTTTCCCCCATTAATACTTTAAGAGAACTTTGTGAAGTGAACCAACCTGCCACAGTCCCGGTGTCCCCACATTACGAACTCAACTTCTATTACAATTTTAATGTTAAATATTATATCCAACATTTGTACCAAACAAATGTTTTATGATTAGAATCAAAAACCAAAGTTTAAAGATCAATATAATTAAAATTGACCAACATTTACTGTTACTCTTTTTCAACAATCAGCACAATTTGTGTTTTTAGCAACTTCACTAAATTGCTAATACTGGAGTATTGCTTTTTTAATTGTTCTAAAAGTTTTCGTGTGTTTTCTAAAAGTGAAGCAACATACCCCAGGTACTTGGTCTAAAAAAAGTTGTCCTGATTTTTTCCCTACAACAAAAAATAAACTGCTAATACTTAAGAACTAAAAAAACTTATTTCAGCAGAGGAATTCAATTTATTGCTTCATTTTTCATGAAAACCATTTAAAAAAAATAAAGTTGCTTAGTTATGAGAGTTAATCAATTAAAAGTAGCACAGCCAAAATAACAGTTTCTGAAATTTGTTCGAAATAACTGTACAATATGATTTCATTATAGGAATTGTAGAACTATAGGCGCTACTTTTTGTTGGTCGTAAATTTAAAAAAAAAAAGGTATTAAAATTAGCAAGGCCGGTTTAACGAGTCCCAATTAACCCTATTATCTTATGGGATGTTGACTGATCTTGTGATCCCGAATTTCAGTATATTTCCAGTGTGACATTTGAAAAATTTCCAGTATAAAATAGGAGTATATATTGTACAAAAAAAAAAAGAAAAAAATCACTTTCATGTTAAAATAAAGGAACAAAGTAAGGCATGTCAGATGCCATTTCGTACATTAATATTAGGGCCATTAAACAAAAATATAAGATCTTTCGTGCCATACATGACTGAGACTGATCATACATTTAATTAATTAAATGCAATTATTTGAACCGGAAATGAATAAAATTTTGTTGCTTAAAAATATATGTGATTCCTGAAGCAAAAAATGTTGCCTTTTTAAATTAAATTAACAGAAAATTTAACTTAACTTTAAAAATGCAATTTAAAAAGTATTGGGTTAAAAACATTTTCTTCCTAACATGTCCCCCCCCCCCCCCTCAAAAAAAAGTTATCCCGAAATTTCGACTTACCGAAGATGGTCCGGTATTGATCACTTCAGATAACCAAGGTTCTACTATAAAAGTTGAATTGTTAGTGAAATTTGCATTAAAACCTATCTTTTCTAATATCAAATTCAAGACTGAAGAAATCAACATATCACTTGGTCTGTTCCAACAAGAGGCCACCTTCAATCTGGTAACCCCCCCCCCCCCCCACCCCTAGAGCTTGGGTGCACCTCTCCTAAATATCCCACAGACCCCCTCCCCCATAATATCAAAAACCTCTCCCTAAAAATGAGAAAAATACCTCTCAAAACACCCCCTAAAAAACTTCAATGGCACAGTCTGCGGCATGCCCCTCCCCCCCCCAGGTGGGCACCTTTCACATATATGATGAAAAAATAGTCATAACAGTTGATTCTATCTTTATAACTATTGAACAATGAGGTAGTATTGTTGTTGTTTACACTCTATAAACAATAATTCAAACTATACTCGAACGTGACAAATATGTAGAGTCCGTAACATGTTCATAATCGTGCAGTTCTTCAGTAAATAATTCCGTGAAAAATATTTTTTACCTTTTTAAAAAATATTTTGGTGCTTAAATGTATTATAGATAAACTGAGACATAGTGGAAAACCTTCATTAGGTAAGAGTAGTTATTACTTTCACAGAAAATTTGAAGATAGTTTAAGCAAAAATTTCCATGTCTTTTTAGCGTCGAGTCCGTAACATGCTATATATCTTCCTATATCTTTAGAAATTCAACACAAATCTAAACTTTTTTCAATGTTATGACATAACTACACATAGGACTAATCATTTACAAAAAGTTTAATTTTACTATTTGCACTAATCATGAGTAGGAGGCTAAAACATCCTTATGAAGTGTAGAGTCCGTAACAGCCAAATACCTTGGAATGCCCCATCTTTTTTGAATCAGCTGAAAAATCTAGGAATTTAGCCACATAAAAGCAGTACAAAAACATCAAGTACAATTTTACTCTTTTGCTTATGCTTAAAGCTCAAATAGTTTTTAATACAAATACAAAAGTGACGACCAGCAACAGGCTCTGGGCCCAGCTAGACTGATCCTAGTCAATTTACAATCCCTAGTGAAGTTCAATGGCCCTCTTAAAACTGTCTACTCCCTTGCTCATTACCACCTCTTCCGGTAAGCTGTTCCAAGGTTCCTTTACCCTGCTAAAATAATAATTTTTCCTAATATCCATGTTATCCTGAAACAATGACCCCTTGTCCTGTTTTCAGTGCTAAACTTCAGCCCCGTAACATCTTTCGTTTTAATAAATTTAAACAGCTGAATCATGTCCTCTCGGTCTCTTCTTTGCTCAAGACTGTACATTTTAAGCCTTCTAAGCCTGGAATCATAATCTAAGTGGGAAAGCCCACTTATTAGCCAAATAAGTAGACTTTCCTTCAACCTCAATTTTATAATTGAGATTATCTTTTGCTCCTAGTTGCAGACTTTTGCTCCTAGTGATGTGGATTGGGTAAATACCTTGCGGATAGGTAAATATTTTTTTAGGTATTTACCCAAGGCCTGGGTAAATACCCAAAAACTGGGTATTTTACAAAAAAATGCAAAAAGTGAATAGGATTTTTAAAAAATCTAAACATGAAATAATTGGTAAAACTGATACATATGTATTACACAGTTTATAATATTTTTTATAGAAATACTTGATGAAATTATGAAAGAAACATGGGTACAGATGTGATATACCCCCCCCCCCCCCCATTTGGCGACATCCGTTTTTTTGCACAAAATTGAAATATTTTTCTCGCCAATAAGGCGATAATTTTTTAAGCATGGCATCCCTGGTGATACTAACCTGTGGTTGGCAACGCGAAGGCAAACTTGTTCGAACTTGTTTACTTGGGTTCTTTACTTGGTTTTACGCAGGAGAGATACGTGTTGTTTTGTGCAATATACCTTACAGGAAAGTTTATTTTGTGTTAGTTTAGATTCAGTAGTTGTGTTTTGAAGTAAAAACATTAGAAAATGCCAGTTTCTTCAAACTTGAAGGTTAATTAAAAGTTAACTCCAACGTGGTGTGTATCTGTAACGTGCCATTGTCATATGATGTATTGTTTTAGACTGAGTGTGAATATTTATACAATATAAAAAGGTAAGTTCTTTATTTTAGAATTCAAAAAAAACCTCTCACTTCCAAAATTCTTTGTTTTTACAAATCCTTGAGGGGTTCTTGTAGTTTTTAACTTTATTTTTACTGTATGTAAATTAATTTTACAGAAATAGTACGGTTATTTTGTTCTAAAAGTTAATTCTTATTGATGCCACGAATTATTTAGACATTAATGTGCCTCCTTTAGGTACTGAATTTTATGTTAACAATTGAAAGTTCTTTCGGTTGTACTCTTAAAAATGCTGAATTTTATTAATAAATCTGCACAATAATGGTGCATATTTCACACTTAAAACTGTGTCATTATTGTACACTGAACGGAAGGAGCCACCCTTGGGTGTACATACACATGAATATGCATAATATACATAAATATACATAATTGTGACCATACTCCGACTGTAATGTATATTAACAGTCGGAGGGATAACGGACCGAGCGGAGCGAGGTCCTGGCGAGCCAGAGGTCTCATAGTACTTTCGTAATGAGACCGAGGCAGGGCCGGCAAGCCGAGGTCTCATTACGAAAGTACTATGAGACCGAGGGCTCGTATCCCGGAGAAATGATGAAAAAAAAAATTAATGCATTAATTTGGACTTGTAATTAATACAATAATTTATTTCATTGTATTTTAATATGTTTACAAAAAACCCCCGGCCCTGTACATTTTTGAAGCATATATTAGTGATGTTTTTTGTTGTGCTTTTATGTTGTTTTTATATATATTGTGTTCTGAAGTGCTTTGATCATGTTTTTTTATCTGATTTTTTCCTGTTGGCGCTAAAAAAGCATCGCTAAGAACGATGTATGAAATATGTCGTCATACATCGTTTTCTTGGCGACGCTTTCTTGGCGCCAACAGGAAAAAGTCGCCAAGGGTGGGGTATATCACATCAGTTCCGAAACATGTCGTGAACCAAAGAATCTCTCTTTCCAATACCTTAATTGGAGAAGTATAAGCAATTCAATGATGAACTTCTGGATTTCAAAATTACAATTAATGTTAATCATATCCAAAATGAAAACAAAAAGGAAGCATGAAGGATGTTTGAAAGAAGAAACTCATATAAAATCCATTGTTAAAAAAGGGGGGGGGGGTATTACTTTTCACGAATTTAAATAGGCTGAATACTAACTGTATAAAGGAAGTCAAAAATATCCTTAAGTATACTTTCTGACATGAAGCAAAAACGTGTAATAAACATTGTTTTCTTTCAAACATAATAATTTTTGAAAGATATAAATATCTTTCTTTCTTTCACATCTTTCTTTCACACACACACAGATTGAGGTTTCTGCTATTCCACAAAGGAAGCTTATACCTCTCTTAATCCACAATGTTTCCAGGATTTTGTTTATCCAGGACAGCACAAAGACAACACAATAGTTGGTGGTGCCATCTATGGACAGTTCGAGAGACAATTTAGAACCAGGCCAGGAGCCAAATAACTTCCTAGTCTGGCACCCCCAGAGGTATTGTTTCACTTGGAGGACATTGTGACTACGAGCATATTTAACGTTGCCCAGTCACCATTAATGACGACGGTGGATCTTCGACCAGTCCATTGCCTTACCGATCAGGCCGCCACTGCCCCATATAAATATCTTTGTGCTTAAAAATAAAAGCAAATAATACATGATGTGCTTTAATGTTGTATTATTTGCTTTTATAATCACTTTTATTTTAGGCTCAAATTTTCTTCTTTTTACAATACTATTTTGGGATTTTATTTTAAGACTCATTCCAGAGATGACGTTTTATTTCATTTGAAAAAAATTAAAGAGACTAAGGCTCCGGGACCTGATATTATTTATCCGAAAATTTTAGTTGAATGTGCGGAGGAATTAGCAGATGTAATCGTAAATATTTTCAATGCTTCTTATAACTCAGGGGCAGTGCCAGAGGACTGGAAGCTGGCTAACATTACACCACTCTTCAAGAAAGGGTCTAAAGGGAGTGCGGGAAATTATAGACCTGTGAGTCTAACTTCGGTGGTTTGCAAAATTTTTGAAACATTGATAAAAATTAAGATAGTAAATTTTCTAGAGACTAATAATCTATTGACTAGTTTTCAGTATGGTTTCAGGAAAGGTAAATCTTGTGCAATTAATTTATTACATTTCTATGACAAAGTTACCATGGCTTTGGACAATAAGAAGCCTGTAGATGTTGTTTACATTGATTTTCAAAAAGTTTTCGATAAGGTACCGCATGTTGCTCTACTTCGCAAATTAGCTGAGATAGGAATAGGAGGGAAAACTTTCATTTGGATAAAAAACTGGCTGACCGGAAGGAAACAAAGGGTAGTTGTAAGAAAAATTATTCTAATTGGAGTGAGGTTTTAAGCGGGGTTCCTCAAGGATCAGTGTTAGGGCCTGTTTTGTTCATTGTTTTTATGAACAATATTCACAAAAATATTTCTGGGAACATGAATTGTTTTGCTGATGATGTCAAAGTTATGGGGACTGTAGAAAATAAAGAACAAGCTAAACAGCTGCAAGAGGATCTAGATCATATTACGGAGTAGGCTGATAAATGGGGTATGGCTGTTAATGTTGGGAAATGTCAAGTGCTACATTTAGGGCATGGAAATAAGTGTACCAGTTATTATTTGCAAGGTTCAGTCATTAGTCAGGCAGACAAAGTTACTGATCCGGGGGTATTAATAAGTCAGGATTTAAAGTTTAGCCAACAGTGCAGCATTGCTAGTAACAAGGCCAATAAGATGCTTGGGTTTATCAATAGATCTATTTCAAACAAATCTAAAGAAGTTCTTCTGCCCTTATATAGAAGTTTGGTAAGACCTCATTTGCAGTATGCTGTTCAGTTTTGGTCTCCTTATCTTAAGAAAGACATTAATGTATTGGAAAGGGTTCAAAGGCGGGCTACAATGCTAATAAATGGACTTTCTCACTTAGACTATGATTCCAGGCTTAGAAGGCTAAAAATGTACAGTCTTGAGCAAAGAAGAGACCGAGGGGACATGATTTAGTTGTTTAAATTTATTAAAATGAAAGATGTTACGGGGCTGAAGTTTAGCACTGAAAACAGGACAAGGGGTCATTGTTTTAAGCTATTTAAATCTCAGGCTAACATGGATGTTAGGAAAAATTATTATTTTAGCAGGGTAGTGGAACCTTGGAACAGTTTACCGGAAGAGGTGGTAATGAGCAAGGGAGTAGATAGTTTTAAGAGGGCTATTGATCTTCACTGGGGATTGTAAATTGACTAGGAACCAGTCTAGCTGGGCCCAGAGCCTGTTGCTGGTCGTCACATTTGTATTTGTATTAGTAACACAGGATTTTTGAAACAGTATCAAAATTTTTTTCCTGCTGCAAGTGCAGCTATCTTTAATTCCCCCCCCCCCCCCATTATTAGTTCTTTATCTTTTGAAACAAACCTCAGCAGTTTCTCTTCTTTAAAATTAAAAAAAAAAAAAAAAATGAACATCTTCAAACACATATCGGGGGGTAGACCAGCCACTTAGTTCACAAGGTCCATTATTCAGAACATCTTTGGTTTGTTTCTTTCTATTTTTGAATTTTAAACATCTCTGTATATTATGTTATGTAGTATTGTTTAGTTTTGTAAGACCCCATTTGGAGTATGCTGTTCAGTTTTGGTCTCCTTATCTTAAGAAAGACATTAATGTATTGGAAAGGGTTCAAAGGCGGGCTACAAGGCTAATAAGTGGACTTTCCCACTTAGATTATGATTCCAGGCTTAGAAGGCTAAAAATGTAGTCTTGAGCAAAGAAGAGACTGAGGGGACATGATTCAGCTGTTTAAATTTATTAAAACGAAAGATGTTACGGGGCTAAAGTTTAGCACTGAAAACAGCAGAGGCGTAGGAAGTATATAAACGTAGGGGAGCTGGGGCTCATGATAGGGATCCAAGGGACAGAAGCAGTAGCGCCACCAGATTTTTTTTTTTTTTTTTTTTGGCGGGGAAAGGGGGGGGAGCACTTGAAAAAAATTTCTTATTTGAAATGATTGTCTATCCTTTTGTCTTCCTCTCTCTTTCGCTCCCAGTAATATTTTCAATCATATCTAATATATAAATTGAGGCAGTGAGAAACAAAGGGATGTAAGTAGACATCTTCAAGTTTTGAGTTAAACGCGTTTAAAGATGACGTCTCAGGTAAGCCTTCATTGATATTTTTTCTAAATCATGCTGTACAGCAGCACCAACCAGCGCTACTAGTATTATCTCTCACCCCAAGACAGAGGAAAGGTTCCTCTACTATTTGTACTGGTTCCAAATTTTTAATTTTGCTACTTACATCCTCTTGCTTCTCACCACCTCAATAGTATATGGAAAGAATGAGGTGATAAAACTTCTGGTTTTTTTGGAAGGGGGTCGGTCATTTCTCGAAGATGAGCACATATCAATAGGGGGGTTCTATGGCTTCAGCCCCGGAAAATTTCCGAAATCTTAGTTCTAAAAACGTAGTTTAGACTGTCTTTGGTAATGTTAAGGAGAGAAAATGTTCGAATGCCCTCCGTGGAAATTTTTTGGAATTTATGTCTTTAAAGCGCGAATTCTGACCATATTTATGACGTTAGGGAAAATGATATGACTGAAGGATTATCCTCGATCGATTTACATCTCTTTCCCAATATTTCAAAATTGAAGTTCCAAAAACGCAATTGAAGACAGTCTTCAATGATGTCAGGGAAAGGGATAGGTTCTAGGGCTCTCTGGAATTTTTTAGAAATTGAAGTCTTAGAGAGCGTTCCTTAATGAGGTTATTGGAAAAGATTCCTTCCCCTTAAAGTTTTAGAAATTGTAGTTTTAAAAAACTGAATTTTCATCCTTCTTTTTTGATATCTGAGAGGAGTTTCGGGTGTCGCTCTCCGAAAATTATTCGAGATTGATCATATTTGTTAATGTTAGAGGCATAGCAATGTTTTGAAATTGAACGGAATATTATATAATCTATCATATTTTGGAGAGCAAGGTGTGTTCAGTCATGTGTTCTCTTCCGGGAATTTTCAGGAAATCGCTCTCTAAAAACGAACATTGCAACGCTTTTTAATAATTTAGGAGGTAGGGGAAGGCTTCTGCAGCGTAGCATTTAGAAGACTTTCTTTTATGAGAACTAGAAACAGAGGAGAAGAGAAACAGTGCGCCTGAAATATGTTTAAATAAAACATTCGTTGTATAGTTCAGATAAATGTTAGTAAAAGTACTTCAGAGAAACTATGAAATATTGTTGGTGCTTTTTTCTAACAATAATAAGTGAAAAGGAACATTTTTAATCGTGAAAATGGATATGAAAAAGTTTCCCAGAAACTCAAACATTTTGAGGGGTGCTCGAATGCTCTCTTCCACATGCATTTTTTTAGCATGAAAACATATCTGTGACAAAAAAAACCCCTTAATTTTGAGAAAAGAAAAAGAATAAATGTAACTTCATAAAGTCTAAATGTTCAAAAAAAATTTTGTTTTCAATAAACTCGCAGTTTTTAACATCGTAACAGTGTTTACAATTATTAAAGTTTTTTTTTATAAATATTCTAATGGAGATTTCACCGATTTTGATTAGTGAGAATTTTTGTTTCTGTGTCGTAGTACCTTAGAATTCTTTAAATTATATTTATCTTTGCAAACTTTTAACTTCATGAAAAAATCAATCCCTCACTGTTTAAATATAACAAAATAATGGATAAAAAGTTTTTTAGTTTCTACCGTGGGATAGTTCTGGAAATTGTGTGTGTGTTTTTTTATCAGAGCAATGATGTGTATCCGCAAAAGTAATTTCTGGGTATGTTACTGATTTAGGTTGTTTCTTCTGACAATATTTTCAATCAAAAATAATAAATATAACTTTTATAGAATTTTAAAAATTTATTCGAAGAATATGTATATTAGGCTTTTAGTCTATGTCCCCTGACAGAAGATTATTTTGGTTTCGATAAACTATCGAATAATGATATTTTTGCAATCTGATCGTATCTTTTGATCGAAACGTGGAATTTAACACCCGAAACATACGATCATAATCCCTCGAAAATCAGTTTAGAACTATTTTTTGTTCTATAACTACATTGCTAAACTTTTGAGAACTCGCTAAAGAATTTTCTTTGGTCGGGGCTGAACTTTTTATGAAGAAATGAAAAAGATAAAAAAAAGAAAGAAACAATGGATAAAAATGCTAAATAAATTTGTTGGTAAATTTGGCTTTTTTCTTTCTTTCTTTTCTTTCTTTTTTTTTTTTTGATAATTGCAATAAACAAAAATATTATATGACCACTCAGTATTTTAATTTAACTTTCGTTTCATATTTTGCAAGTGTGTTTTAATCAACGAATTTAAAAGGATTCGCCGGAGATTCTTTAGATAGCGTCCGGAAGGTCAGATGTTGTTTACCTTAGAAACCTCCTTTTTGATACGTGTTTGGAGCACCTTCATATTTAAATACAAAACTGGCTCACGATTATCTCTTTTTAGTGAAAGTGTGGTGAGATACAAATGGCATGCAAAACTAAGAACATTAAACTGAGCTAGTGTAATGTGTTATACACTTGCGAAAGACGAGCTCAAAGTGGAGAGGGCGCAAAACACCCCTATGTAGATAACTTGTCTTTAATACTTTTCTTTTTCTTCCGGGAATCGAGATGTTTGAAAAGAGGGAAACCCAAATGAACTGACCGTACTGAACATTCCATCTCTCCCCTTTCTTTGCTGGTTATTATGTGGAAATTCCTAAAAAAGGTAGATCTCATTTTTGAAATCAGGTTTTAGGTAGACAATGTACTGCAAAAAGCTATATGGTTAGAATTTTTCCGGGGGAGCTGAGCCGGTCTGAAATATTATAGAGGGAGCTCAAGCTCCCCCGCTTCCGACGCCTATGGAAAACAGGACAAGGGGTCATTGTTTTAAGCTATTTAAATCTCAGGCTAACATGGATATTAGGAAAAATTATTATTTTAGCAGGGTAGTGGAACCTTGGAACAGCTTACCGGAAGAGGTGGTAATGAGCAAAGGAGTAGACAGTTTTAAGAGGGCCGTTGATCTTCACTGGGGATTGTAAATTGACTAGGACCAGTCTAGCTGGGCCCAGAACCTGTTGCTGGTCGTCACTTTTGTATTTGTATTTGTATGTGTGGGTTCTGTATATTATGTTGTGGGTTATAAAAGACTAGGACCTTAAAAAATTTATGTTTCCTTTTTTTGTAACCAGTTAAGCTTTTTACTTTTTGTAGAATGGCTTTTTTTTATCTGAAATTTGACTATCAATATTGATTAGGCATATCCAACACATTAAATGTGAATATCATATTAGATTGCTAAATTGTTTCACACAATAATTCTTTAAATATGTAATCAAAAATGTATATACATAGTGGAATACTTACAGAAAAGTATTTTAGTTGAATATAAATATTTGAAATAAATACCCGGGTAAATACTCATTTTGGATATTTACATGGATATATAGTATATGCTCAGGGTATTTACCCCTAAAAATAAATACCCTGGTATTTTACATCACTAATTGCAGACAATGATTTTTTTTTTCAAGTTACTTGATATAGATTAAAGTATTTTTTTTACAATCATAAAAATATATTACCTAAGACAAAACTTATCATAAAAATATCTTACTTTTCATTTTCATTGTCTTCTACAAAAATTTACGTTCTTCTTACAAAATTTCTTCATTGGGCTGTTTAGTGTTAAAAAAATACTAACAATAACAATTAATAAAAAATTAGTTATATGCTGGTAGGAAACTTACTGAGGGAAAATCAGGGTTACAATGATCTGCTTTTTCTAATTTTCATTCTAATTCTTCTTTGTGCTGTTTAGTGTTTTTTTTTTTTTTTTTTTTTTTTTGTCTCACCAAAAACTTAACTTACCAGTTTGATGTTCTGCTCATTCATGTTTTGGGGATTGAACTCAACAGGTTTAATTAAATAGGTTTATTACTTACTTCAGTTCTCTCTTGACAATGGGCAAAAATACATATAAATCATTAGTCAGACATAACTAGTGTTATTAATTTAATCGTTACGAAATGCTGAAAGCTTTGAGGTAAAACAGTTTTTATTATCACTCTTCTACAGAAAAGAAAAGTTATGAAAAAATTTCAAGTGAATCCATCTACTGCTTCTCGAGTTTTGCGGCAGCAAACATACAGGCATTGCATTTTTATAAGATTGCATTTAAGATAGACAGAAAGAATATGCTCAAACAATTGAAATTGTAGTAGGGTCAGTTGGGGTAAAATGGGGAGTGGGGTAAAATGGGTAGTCAAAATATATGGTTTTAAAAACAAATTATTTTAAATTAAATTTGCCTTGTTTTTTGAGTTCAACATTATACTTGGCTATTCTGAATTCTATTTCACAAAATATATTTTTTCAATAGATTATTTTTTAATGAGAGGTAACATTTTAAATTGAAGTAGATAAATTCAAGCTACATGTTGTCTGATTAAACTTCTATCTCCAGCTCCTGATTTTTGAGAAATTTTTATTACTGTGTCATAATATCTTTAGTTGGATGTTTTTGTTGCTGCTTCAACTTACAGGGAAGAAAGAAAAAATATTTCTATTTTTAATCTCATATTTTGAAAACTGGGTAAAATGGGTATATGGTTAGGCTTATCATTCCCACAAGTTGTTTTAAAAGATACAGCATATTTTCCTTTAAATAAATATTAATTCATTTGTGGAGAATTAAAAATGATTGAAACATAAAAGTATGCAATGCCATGACTTTATAAAATAAACTTCGCTCCATCATAATAAATAAAAGCGTAGTATCAGGTTTATTGATGTGTGGAGTAAATATAAACACGATTGGATTGCTAGGGATGGCCTGCACTGAACTCTACAGAGGTCAAAATGGTTAGTGGTTTGGTTTTAGAGGCTTCAGAATCAAAAAACTAAGTTGGAATGGGGGGCATGGTTTAAGGAGCAGAATTCGAAAGGGTACTAACTATTGGAATTTTAGTAGAAATGGAAATAGGGTGGCTAATAAGAAAAAAGATTTTAACAGTTGGGATTCAAATAATCGTGCAGCATTAAATAAAAGTAAGATGGACTTACTTAAGGTTTTTTATACAAATGCTCATAGTATTTGGAATAAGATGGAAGAATTGAAAAGCATAATAATAGACGAGAGGTTGGATATTATTGGAGTTACTGAGACATGGGCTACCGAAAGTGATGATGATTTATTATCTATTGCTTGGTATAATTTGTTTAGACAAGATAGAGTAGGTAAAAGAGGTGGTGGGGTTTTATTTTATGTCAGAGACACTTTAACTTGCAATGAATTGGTAATTAATGATAAACCTAATGAGATTGATATGATTTGGCTGGAGTTGATGAGCAATAAAGGCAAAAAACTACGTTTAGGGAACATTTATAGACCACCCAACTTAAGCCAGGGTCAAGATGAACAGATGTTTAGTATTATTAGTGACATTTCTAGCAAGGGGTCAGTCATCATAATGGGAGATTTTAAGTTTCCAGGAATTGATTGGAATAATTTTTACCATAGTAATAGCAGAGAAGAGGAATTTTTGAAAGTAATTGGTGACTGTTTCTTAGATCAAATTGTAACTCAGGGTACTCGACAGGACGTGATTTTGGATCTAGTTTTCTGCGACTTGGAAGGTTCGGTTCAGGGGTTGTATGTAGGGGAACACATTGGAGATAGTGACCACAACAGTATTAGGTTTGGGATTAAATTTGATATGCACAAAGTAGAGAATTTTAGGTTTGTGCCCAATTTCAGAAATACTGACTTTGTGGCACTTAGGCAGAGTTTGAAAGCAGTTTTTTCTTCTGGATAGGACAATAGCGATGTGAATCTTCAGTGGGCTGAGTTTAAGGAAAATCTATCGAAAATGGTTGGGGATCATGTTTCCTTTAGGAAAAAGGGTGTCAACACTAAAATTTGGCCAATGTGGTTCTCCAGGGTAACTAAAGACGCTCTAAATTACAAGCAAGCCGCTTTTCATAGATTTAGAGAAACTGGTCACAGTGCAGATAGGCTCCAATATTGTAAGGCAAGGCGTAAATTTAAGTATTTGGTATGGATTCAGAAAAGAGAGTTGGAGCAAAGACTGGCAGATAACATAAACAGGAATCCCAAGAGGTTTTTTGCATACGCTAATTCGGGGAAAGTTCGAAATAGTCATATTGGGCCACTGGTTGATGGGTATGGAATTTTAATTCAGGACGATAGTGATATTGCTGATGTTCTTAATAACTTTTTTGCGAGTGTTTTTAATGATAACTATATCTCAACAGTTGACACCAACAAGGCACAAGCTATAGTACAGCTTGAGGACTTTGTATTTTCCAGGGATGACGTTTTACTTCATTTGAAAAAAATTCAAGAGACTAAGGCTCCGGGACCAGATAATATTTATCCAAAAATTTTAGTTGAATGTGCGGAGGAATTAGCAGATGTAATCGTAAATATTTTCAATGCTTCTTATAACTCGGGGACAGTGCCAGAGGACTGGAAGCTGGCTAACATTACACCGCTCTTCAAGAAAGGGTCTAAAGGGAGTGCGGGAAATTATAGACCTGTTAGTCTAACTTCAGTGGTTTGCAAAATTTTTGAAACATTGATGAAAATTAAGATAGTAAATTTTCTAGAGACTAATAATCTATTGACTAGTTTTCAGTACGGTTTCAGGAAAGGTAAATCTTGTGCAACTAATTTATTACATTTCTATGACAAAGTTACCATGGCTTTGGACAATAAGAAGCCTGTAGATATTGTTTACATTGATTTTCAAAAAGCTTTCGATAAGGTACCGCATGTTGCTGTACTTAGCAAATTAGCTGATGTAGGAATAGGAGGGAAAACTTTCATTTGGGTGAAAAACTGGCTGACCGGAAGGAAACAAAGGGTAGTTGTAAGGGGAAATTATTCTAATTGGAGTGAGGTCTAAGTGGGGTTCCTCAAGGATCAGTGTTAGGGCCTGTTTTGTTCATTGTCTTTATGAACGATATTCACAAAAATATTTCTGGGAACATGAATTGTTTTGCTGATGATGTCAAAGATGGGGACTGTAGAAAATGAAGAACAAGCAAATCAGCTGCAAGAGGATCTAGATCATATTACGGAGTGGGCTGATAAATGGGGTATGGCTGTTAATGTTGGGAAACGTCAAGTGCTACATTTAGGGCATGGAAATAAGTGCAAAAGTTATTATTTGCAAGGTTCAGTCATTAGTCAGGCAGACAAAGTTACTGATCTGGGGGTCTTGATAAGTCAGGATTTAAAGTTTAGCCAACAGTGCAGCATTGCTAGTAACAAAGCCAATAATATGCTTGGGTTTATCAATAGATCTATTTCAAACAAATCTAAAGAAGTTCTTCTGCCCTTATATAGAAGTTTGGTAAGACCCCATTTGGAGTATGCTGTTCAGTTTTGGTCTCCTTATCTTAAGAAAGATATTAATGTATTGGAAAGGGTTCAAAGGCGAGCTACAAGGCTAATAAATGGACTTTCCCACTTAGATTATGATTCCAGGCTTAGAAGGCTAAAAATGTACAGTCTTGAGCAAAGAAGAGACCGAGGGGACATGATTCAGTTGTTTAAATTTATTAAAATGAAAGATGTTACGGGGCTGAAGTTTAGCACTGAAAACAGGACAAGGGGTCATTGTTTTAAGCTATTTAAATCTCAGGCTAACATGGATATTAGGAAAAATTATTATTTTAGCAGGGTAGTGGAACCTTGGAACAGCTTACCGGAAGAGGTGGTAATGAGCAAGGGAATAGATAGTTTTAAGAGGGCCATTGATCTTCACTGGGGATTGTTAATTGACTAGGACCAATCTAGCTAGGCCCAGAGCCTGTTGCTGGTCGTCACTTTTGTATTTGTATTTGTATAAGAAGCCAGCGGTATACTTATTCTAGAATTCGTGTGCACTTGCGCACAAAATAACAATTTCCTCAGAATATCCTGGATCGAGCCTGTTGCTGTTCGTCACATTTGTATTTGATTGCAATCAGATGCTACCAAAATTTCTCTAATGTACCTTTAAATTCTCAGAACACATTCTCATTTCAATCAGAAAAATATACGTCACACCTTATAAATATTTGAAAAGTGCAATATTGTCTGCAATTTCAACAAGAGCTTCAGATTTGATAACTACCTGCATGAGTTATTTAAAACAACTTAATTGTATGCTGGCAAATACAGGAAGTATTGACAAAGCTGTTTTAGAAAGGCTAAGAGTTGAAAGTGAAAAAAATAATGAATTAAAAAACAAGAAAATAAAAGATCATGGAGAAAGAAAGTTTGCATTCAGAGGAAGTATCTGGAATAGAAACTGCTAAAATATGCTTATGAAGCAAAGTTTAACCAAAGTTGCCTGGGTATAAATATTATACTTAGAGGAAACAAGCATCAAAGAATTTATTGGCAAATATATGGCTGTTGAGGGAAATATTATGAGATGAAATATTTTTAAAAAATCGGAGATGGGGATTTTTTTTATTTTTCCTGATGTAGACAACATGGATTTCATTGAAAAACATCAAATAATAAGAATTTTAATGATCCACAATTTAACAATAGAGGACATTACTTTTTTTAAAGAATGACAAGTATGGATATCATGCATTGAAAGAAACCTTATTAATATTTTGTCAAATTTACGGTTTGCACTATTTTTTTTAAATTAAAGTTAAATTTTGTTAACTGATTCTTAAGTCTAGTTATCACACTACAATGAACAAATAGTATGCTTTTTTCTATCACTTCTTAGTCTTCAATACCCATTTTACCCCACAGGCTGCCCATTTTCACCTGCATGGGGTAAAATGGGTGTAGAAAACATATAGTCATAAACACTCCTCTCAAAAATTAATTTGTATCAAATTATGTGTGAAAATTATTTAATTCTACTCAAAACATATGTAATGTATACATATGTTTTGTTGTTACATAAAAAAAACAGAAAAAAAAATTACCCCACCTGACCCTAAATGCCCATGAGAAGTATATTGGTGTCAATTTTCTGTATTCATTGTTTTATACTTGTACTGATTGTACGTGTACTTCTATTATTGCATTAACATCAGTTTTGTATTTTACTGTTAATTTTAGTGTTTTATAATTTTTAGAGGTTAAAGATTGAAAGTGGAACCCTGAAAAATGATGGAAATGACCATTTTAAAAGAGGAGAATATGCTGAAGCTGTGAAGTTGTATACTAGAGCAATTAATATCTGCCCAATAAAATATTCCACAGATCGTTCCATTTTGTTTTCAAACAGGGCTGCTGCAAAAATAGGTCTTGTAAGTTAACATCTCAATGGTTATTGTTTGCAAACCTATATTGCTTTTTTTGTGTATGGTTCAAATCATTTGGTATCTCATGCTCCACCATTCCCTTATTATTATTATTATTAATTCATGAAAATTCGATGACCTTCAATACTGCCAAGCTCCTATTCTTATTGAAACTTAGGAAGTTTTTCCCCTACTTATCCATTGAAACCAAGAGAAAGGGCATGAGAGTGAATGACCAATTCAAAGCCCATTGTTCCAGTTTTTAAAATAATGATACTGTTTCTTAAATTTTTACTCATTTATATACTTGATTCAGTTTCTACAATTTCAGAATTTTTAAAGAATAATTTCTCTGACCATAAATGAGTTT
Organism: Uloborus diversus; assembly: GCF_026930045.1. Classification (NCBI taxonomy): domain Eukaryota; kingdom Metazoa; phylum Arthropoda; class Arachnida; order Araneae; family Uloboridae; genus Uloborus; species Uloborus diversus. The sequence continues at coordinate 25,184,708 of NC_072735.1, forward strand.
ATTTTGATAAAATTGTTGCAAAGAACCACCTACCTTAAGTGACAACAACTCATTTTTTATAAAATTGGTAGATACGACGTCTGGTCTTCGCACAACAATATAGTTCTTCAAAATGTATGGATAGTGCTGCGCTTATTATTAACAAGTGTGTGCAATCAGGGGTACCCACCTTTGGGGGGCGGGGGCGGGGGGCATTGTGCAGACTGCCCCATTGAAATTTTTAGAAGGGGGTGTTTTAAGGGGTGTTTTTCTTTTTTTTAGGGGAGAAAGTGTGCGCTCTTGCTCTTAGGAGGGGCACCCCTATTTGTAAATCATTTCTAGATTTAAATTGTGTGGTATTGAGATATTGGGAAGCCAAACATAGCCTTTGGGGAAAAATGCTTAGAATTTGTATCAACTAGCTTAATAAATATTGAAGTATATGTTCTTCATTAGTAACTGCATATTTATAAAAAAAAAATTCCATCCCTGAATTTGTAAGTGAGAAACAATACTAAACTGTGCAAAACCTTTTATATTATACCCATGTGATTTTCACAAAGTGATGTATGCAAAATTCAAGTAGCATAGTTAGTAATCAAATATACCTGTTATGTTCTTGTCAGATTTTCTTTTTAAAAAAAACTTCACAGTCTATATAACTACCTATAATAGGTATTTTAACTCTGACGGTCTTGAACGTCTTATCACGCCATACCAAGCATGTTTCAAAAGTATTTAGCACTTATTTTTCTGATGCTAATTGTTCATTGACAAAGGGTCCAAGGTGCAGGCGGATAGCTAGGCATTGATAGAAGGTAGGGGCACTTAATTTACTTGGCAAGTTACTCCAAAAAATTTTTTCATGGGGAAGAATTTCACATATCTGACTCATGACCCAGGACGGTCAGAGGGTTAATTTTAGTGTATTTGTAATTTAGCTTATGTATGTATTTAGTGTATTTGTAATTTTTAGTGTGTTGTAATTTAGTTGTATTGTGTAATAAGAAATAATTCTTACATTTTAAAAACTATTAATTATTATGTTATGTTTATTTACAGGAGCAGAAAGAAGAAGCTGTTTTAGACTGTAATAAAGGTATTTTTGCTACTCTTTTAACTATTCTTTTTCTTTAAAAGATGAATAAAATCCTGTTTGCATTTCCAAGTTAAAATTTATGTACTTTTGCAACGACAAGGTTGTACATATTAAAGTGTTGTTTTTCATTCTGATACTTTTAAACTTATGATTTGTAGCTAAACGGTTATTCTTATAGAAGATAATTTTGCTACTCTTTTAACTATTTTTTTTCTTTAAAAGATGAATAAAATCCTATTTGCATTTCCAAGTTAAAATTTATGTACTTTTGTAACGACAAGGTTGTACATATTAAAGTGTTGTTTTTCATTCTGATACTTTTAAACTTATGATTTGTAGCTAAACGGTTATTCTTATGGGAGGTAAATTTGTTTATTTGAAAGAACTTTCGCATATTTTGAAGGTCAAATTAAATCCTTCAGGTCAATATATTTTCTGCTTGATATTGTGTAAAATTGTGCTGAAAAAAAAATTTTTTTTTCATCTTTTGAGCTTTTTGCTCATACTACTTAGTTTATTCATGTGTCTATAAATTATTTTATTAACGGCAATTGTTCTGTTTTGTTTAGCAATCGAGTTGAATCCAAATTATTTAAAGGCAGTTCTTCGCAGAGCTCAAGTCTTTCGAAAGTTAAATAATTTGGAGAGTTGCCTAGAAGATTATAAAAAGGTTTTGGAGTTGGATCCTAATAATGCTGAAGCAAGACAAGCTTGTGCCGTAAGTTATTTGTGTTTACTCACAAATCACATTGTCGCCTTAGAGCAACAGTAACATATCTAATCCCAGAAATAACACTAAAGATATTTTACTATTGCTCTGAGGAGACGACATGTGTTTTGATTGGCAACCCAATTTCATAACCTTTTCAAAACGCCTTTGTTTATGATCCTTTTGAAAATTTGCAATAACTCCTGAGTAATTTTTTTCACAGCTTTAACTTTTAAACTTTTTATGAATACAGATGTCTCTTTATAAATAAGAGTTGAGCATTATGAGTCCTGATTTTGAGCATAAAATTAGGTTCAGTAAACATGTTTATAGTTGTGGCATTGGGTTGGGGGGTGAAGTCTTAGACAGGGTATCTCACTCGGAATCAGAGGATATAATTTTCTCTGCAAGTGATGACAAGTCATCATCTGAACCCATGCGGCAAAGATATAAAAACTGTCGTTTTACTTATTGAGATTGAAATTTTGACAGTTGTATGGCACATTGTATTACTAACGTACGTAAACAGTATTTAAAACAATTAGTGAAAATAAATTACTTGGAGCTGTTGAAACCTTATATAAGATGAACAAAAATTAACTTTGCAGAATCTTCAAACAATAGACATTTGATTAAAAGTAGCTGAAACTCTCTGAATTTGCTCAGAAGTTTCTCTTGCACTTGTTTTCTTACCAATTCATGAATAGAACTTTAATTTATTTTCTAAAAAAGTTAATTGCAACTAATAATTATTCTTCATCTTCCCTACTCATCCCATATCATATTCCCTGGGTGTCCCTAATACGTATTCATCTAACACTGACTTTAAAAAGAAGACTAATGTTGGGGGGGGGGGGGGATATCACAGCATATTGACAAAATTACCTTTGTTTTTATCTTATATCCATTCTTCATGGTTTCTGCTCGAGATCATTTAAAATCTCCTCTTCAGATACATCTGTGTCTTTATAGACGTACACAAGAGCTGGATCATTTAATTCTTCTTGCAAAATGGCATTAAATTTAACAAAGTGGAATTAAAAATTCCTAATGTTGAAAATAAAAGTTCCTTGCTACAAACATACTAAAGATGAAACATATCTCCTTCATTTGGTATGTGACAAAATAACTAATAATTGAAAAAAAGTACACAGTGCATTTTAAAACGAAACTCTTAATTTCTATTCGTTTTACGCAAACTTTTACATTGCCTATGCCTCTGACTGCAGTAATAATTTTTTGTTTCCTAGTTTAATTGGGTGGCAGATTCAAAGGGAAGGTCTCAGGGGTCTTGACCCCCCCCCCCCCCCCCCCCCCCCCCCCCCCGAGCTACCAACAATATTATCCATTTTGCAGTAAGTTAGTAAAAAGTTACTTTAGTTAATTAAGTTTTTAAGTAAGTTGCATTAGTCCTAAGCCAGGGCTAAGGCTGAAATACATAAAATGCACCATCAGCTCAGTCATTCCATCCGAGAACTGCAGTTCATGCTTTTATACCACTCATCAGCATGGAATAGAAGTAACTGAGCTGGAGGCAGAAAACCTCTTAAAGGAGCCAAGAGAGCCAAATAAACTGATAGCTAATGTAGAATTAGCACACCAGACGACCCCAGCAATGGTGCGGTTCAACGGTTTATGAGTTGTTTAGAAGTTTGTGCCTACTAGATGCTTTATTCCTCTCAGGTTCGGCAACTTTATTGACTCCCAAACAATTTCAGAAATTTTTTGTATCCGATTCTCCATATTTTTCAGCACAAATCCCTCTAAAATGCTAGTCTGTATCTGCTCCTGGGAGTATGATTTATGGAATTTTATATAAACTTGCACAATTTTAAATTTTTTTCATACAATATTTACAAACTAATCTATGCATTAAACAATTGGAAATGACATGAAAAAAAAATAATACATAACTATTTTATAGTAATTAGAACAATTAGCTGTTTAATGTAGTCTAGATTCATGTGTATCTTTAATGCTCAATTTTAATTTTCCAAAACCGAAAGGCTGTTTTGTTACTTTTGCCCACTTTCTCAAATCCTCTAACCAAGGCTGATACGATTCATGCAGAGTTCATGATTTATCCAGGCTATAAACTTTTGCATTGAAATATGAATAATGTACTCTCTTCACGAAATCCGTCTTGTTTGTTTGATGCTTTTTCAGTTCAAGTTCTTAAATAAAGTTGTGCGCTTAATCTTTATCACAAAAGATATTGATTGTCGGTACTCATTTTGTTCATAATTTCAAGCTCTTCAAGTTATGTGCTTATATGTATTGACATTGTTTCAGCTATCTTTGAGATAGCTCTATATGAGATATAGTTAAGCCTAACATTATGACCACTTTACCCTATCTTACTTAAATTGTTCTAAAAACTTATCCAAAATAGAGTCAGCTAACTGCTAATGAGTAAGAGTTCTTGAGACATGTAGAAAGCTTCCGGTGCAGTCAACCTGTTCGTAATTCTAACAAAAAAAATTTCCAAAATCAAAAGAGGTGTTTAGATTTTATGAATTTTCATATTCACACAAAATATTTTTTTTACCAAATAAAATTTTGCCAGTTGTAAAATTTTGTATTCAAAATGTAGTTTTTAACTGCCCTACCCTAAAATAAAATTTTTGCATTTATTCGAATATTTATATTCAAGCTATAGCCATTTATTTGACGTATGACCACTTCCCCACCAGACCCTATATGTTCAGTTTAAAAAAATTAATCAATTGGTTACTAAACAGTGTTTTTTTTCTTCCTTTCTTTTTTTTTAATTTGTTTATTTATTTATTTATTTATTTATTTTTGGCTGTTGTTCTTTCTCTTTCATCATACAGCAGTTAAAAAAATAAAGCATAACTACACCCTATACAAATTGTACATAGTACGATACAAAAATTTGGAGACAAGCTGTATAAAATCTTACCCAGAATAATTCACATTACCGAAGCACATCCACCTTCAAAGGGTACTTGTGCAACTATCAGGGATCAAAGTCGTCCTATATTTCTTATAAATCCTATATTTTTCAAAAAAGGTCAAAAACTCCTATATTTCCTATAAATTCTATATTTTCTAAAAAAAATCCTATATATTTGGTACTCTAGAGAAATTCTTTCTTTATTTCTCTGCATTATGATAATCCTTGGTTGGCCAAATTTCCCTCAAGGAAAGAGGATATACAATAACAAATAGAGTATTTTAATTGTAAATATTCCAAAGTGTTAAGGTTTCTGAGCAACCAGTGGCTCTCTGTGGTTCCAGTATGTGAACGGATGTTACAGTTGTTGCCATCTTTGAAAGAATACTTCCCTGAGCATCTTCCTAAGCAAAAAAGTTAATTGTTACGGCTTGATAGGTAAGCAAGAACCAAGAAAATTTTAGCAAACCCTTTACTGCGATCCTACTTGCAATTTCCGATTAGTATTGGGTCATTTGAGGATATGCTAAAAAAATTTCAGCAAAAGAACACACCATTTTGATAATAAGTTGTGTGACTTTTTTATTGAAAGTTATGCGGCACTTCACCAAAGAAAAAGCTGTTAAAGTGAAAACTGGTGGAAAATTGCTTGAGGTAGATCCAATAAAACATTGCGTACCCTTAAAAGCCGTTGATGTGTGAACGATACTCGAAAAGCATGGCATGCAGTTGAAAATAATACAAAAGATGTTTCTCGTCAATGCCAAACACTTTTGTCACTGTTTTTGACCACCTTGCCAAAAATCTACCTTTAAGAAATAAATTGTTACATTCCTTAGAGGGGTTGCATCCTATCATTAGGAAAGAAGCAATTGCCCAAACATTGCAGAAGGCTTTTTAATATGTTACCTCAGGTGCCACATGAAGATTGCATTGATAAAGTAAATGACAAAGATATTCCTGAGAATGTAGCAGATAGCTCTATCGATAAGTATTGGAATTCCATCTTTATGAAAATGAAAGCTGTGCTATCCTAATTTGATCAAACTTATTAAGGCTGCCCTGACTTTCTCTCATGGCCAAGCTTCCATGGAGAGAGACTTTTCTGCCAAAAAAAGAATTGTGACTAGTGACAAACCATTCATGAGTTTAGACACAATTGTTAGTCTTAGAGTGATACAAGACTCAGTAAAACACCCTGTGGAAAATGTTGATGTAAATTAAGAAATGATCCAATTTTCCAAAGCAGCACACTTGAAATTTAAGAAACAAAAAAGAAAAATAAAATCTGGAATTAATAAGGAAGAGAAATATGGAACCTAAATCGAATGGTGTAACAAAAAAATCTTCTGCATATAAACCTAACGGATTTAGTGGAAGTATTAATTCAGCTCAGGCAATGATAGATGAGGGGAATACTAAATTAAAATTTTCCCTTTTTTTCCCTTGTTATTTATTTATTGTTTGTAAGAATTTTGACCACTATGCTCTAGCCTTTCATGGATTCATTTGCACAAAAACAATCGTTTAAAACTAATTTTGAAGTTTTCGAATACGGTAAAACCTGTTAAGTTTACCACAGGTCTAAATTGACCGCTATTTTCAGGCACAGAATCAGATCTATATCATATAATTCGACCTTTATAAGTTGACACCTGTTTAAGTTGACCACTAAAGTAGTGCACCGCAAGTGGTCAACTTATACAGGTTTCACTGTAACATATTTTTTAGCCCACCACTTGAAAATACACTTTCTTCATAAATTAGCTTAAGTTTATGTGGAGTTTTTCATTTCACTTTACTCTCGTTTTTTGTAACATTTTCAAATTGACCGTTCTTTTAGTTTATCATTAGATGTTTTTTACAAAATTTTCAATGATGTTAGGTTCTACTGTTGGAAGTGCAACAGTTTGTTCTTAGGTGTTTTAATTATTTTTCTTAAATTATTTTTATTTTCTTCTGTATCTGATATGTTATAAAAGGAAGTATTAGATTTGTGAAATTTTTCAAGTTCTGAATTTCAATGTGTGCTGATGTGCTGAATAGCTGAATCAATTTTGAGGATTTCCGAAAAATATCTGTCATAGTGAATTTGTCAGTGACCATCTTTTTTGGATATGCGACTTCAATTTCGGTAAACTTCCAGGAAAGCTCCTCCACTGTAACGCCTAAAAAACGCCCTCTTTGCCATTAAGAGTCATCTAAAACTGAGTTTCCAGAATTGCAATTTTGAAAAATTTATAGGGAGAGCCCCTGAGCCTTTCCTCTTCTTAACACAATCAAAGACAATCTGCAATTGCCTTTTTGGAGTTTCAATTTTGAAAAATTGCCAGGGGAATGCCACTGAACTTCTCCTTCCACTAACATTACCAAAGATCTATTAAAATTGTGTTTCTTAATCAACAGGTTTGAACATTTAAGTGGTGCCCCCCCCCCCCCCCTCTCCCTTCCTTCACTCATCAAAATCATTAAAGATTGTCTTAAATTTGGTTTTCAGGGCTGCAATCTCTCTGGAAAAAAAATTCTGGGGAGTGCTTCCGAAAACGTCACGAATGTCGACTACTAATGTGATTTTAGAGCTTCAATTTTCGAAAAATGCCTGTCCCGTAACCATAGATAGCCTGAAATCACAATTTTAAGCATTTAAATTCGGAAGTTTTCAGAGGGACACCTCCCAAATCTCTTCTCTACTTAACATTACCAGATAGTTTAAAACTGCGTTTTTAGAAATACTATTTTGAAAACGTTTCGGGGAAGAGTCCTCGAACTCGCCTACTCTCCCTTACATAACAGAAGAGTATCTACAGTTACTTTTTTGATATTTCAATTTCGAAAAACATACCGAGGAGGGACCACCGAATCTTTCCAATCAAAGCCACCGAACCTTCCCAATTAATGTCTAAAACTGTTTTTATAACTACAATTTCAAAAACTTTTACGGAGGAGAACCCCCGGACCACCCAGCTGACTGAATATTATACTTCTGACAAGGTTCAACTTGCTTACATCCAGTAATGACTTTATCCTAAACCAAAAAGGTGAATCCACTCTCTGTATTTTTTCATACGTTTGAAAAAAAAAAGTCTAAACTTTTTTACGCAAGGGCCATTATTGTAGGTTTTGGGAGGTGAGACGTATCAACAATCCAACAAAATTTCGGTTCAGATAGCAGTAGTTAGCGTTACCCCGTCTCCTCCCGTTAAGTTTGCCTGGGAATTAGAAACTCGAAAAAGTGTTACCTTTAACCTTATTTGATTGCGAGAAAATTTTTGGGGGAAATTTGCACCATTGAGCTTGGGGGGATTTAAATGTTTTGACTATAACATGTCTGGTCAAGCTACACATGTTCGGTTAACTTAATCGGACCAGCCAGTTATTGGGACCACAATAGTCCTGTCCCAATGTGGTCCTTTTGACTGGAAACAACTATTGCTTTTCTAATTCTTCTAAAAGTGGACCTCGGGTTCTTAGTCTGTAAAAAAATGCTGTTATATATTTTCTCTTGGTGACCAAAAAATATAGAAAATACAAATTATTATGAACTAAAAGAATTTACTTGAGGAGAAAAATTTAGTATATTGCTATTTGTTGGTCCTAAAATTTAAAAATCATCAAGACCGATCAAACGTGCCCCGTGATCCAAAGAGCACCAACTGCTCCAATATATAATGTACACATTAAGATGAAACACTGAATATTACATATAGTAAGCTCCCGATTATCTACGAGCGTATTTTTGCAGTAAAATTCAAATACCAATGGCTGTTGTTTTGTCAAAAAATTGTAAATTTGAATTTAGTTATGTTTGTTTTATTTATTTATTTAATTTTTGTGCCTTTGTCATTGTGCATACATTTATTCTTTTTATTAATTTTAAGTTCTGTTGTGCAAAAATATAAAACATTTTTCCTGTACTGTATATATTTTCACTGTTTGAAGAAAGTATTATGCATCAGTATGGCAAAATGTTTAAGGAAGGACAATTTTTACCTTCTTCCACTTAAGATTTTTTTTTTTTTTTTTTCTTGAATTGCATGCTAAAAAAATGCTTTTTTTAAAAATTGAATCAGCATAAAATCATGCAAAAAGTGTAACAAAAGTACTTGGATATTTATTGTTATAATTTTTCCTGTTGTTTTATTGTTATATTATTTTACTATTAGTGAAGTACTAAAACTGAATCAAAATTACGTACTATTCCTGACATTGTCTGTTGAACTTTGTCTTTTATAAATCACTCCGGTTTCTTTATTATTTATCTTCCTCTTTTTCTTCCTAGCTAGAAACTGCTCTAGATCTTGCTAAAAGAACATACCATTAATAGAAAATATGATTTCCCACTATATAAAGGTTCTGAAATATATGCAAAACTTTTTATTTTTATTATTTAAACATAAAACTGCTTCAAATGTGGATGGTTGATTTTTATCAGTAAGTTTTCGTATAATGCATGAGCGTACTTATTAAAATATGAGAATGCGTCTTTATTTTTCATTTCCTTTTTTTCTTTATCAGACTATGCCCGCAGAAATAAATGAGAGGAATGAAAAATTGAAGCAAGAAATGTTTGGTGAGTTTCAAAGCATTTTAGAAATCAACCTTATCAAATTAGAAGTTATATCAGTTTTCTGTGTTCTTTCTTCTTTTATAATTAGAGTTTATGACAGGGTTCGCCAATATATAACAGTCCATAATATCATGATGTGTATCACGATCTATATCCCATATTTATTTTGAAAATATCTTGATATTTGGATATTTACTTTTCAAACTACGGTATTTTCACTATAAAAATAATTATATTAATTATAGTAATATTGCTCATTTATTACTGTATTTTCCAGTGTATAATCTGCGGATTATCTGCTAAATAAAATAATAGTTTAAAAAACTAAAAAAACACACTTTTGTAGCAAAATGAACTAAAAAGTTAAAAATAATTTTTGGATAGTAGTTGACCAATCACTTAATTTTAATGTAATACAAAAAAGTGTGGGGTGCTGTCTATTTACATTTTTGCTTGGACAACAAATGGAAGAAGTTCAAGACAACTGATAAGAAGCCCCCCACGCTTTTTTGTATTACATTAAAATTAAGTGATTGGTCAACTACTATCATCCAAAGATTATTTTTAACTTTTTAGTTCATTTTGGTACGAAAGCGTGTTTTTTAGTTTTTTAAAATATTATTTTATTTTCCTGTTTTTTAGTCTTATGTTGAAGAATTATCCGGCGACAAAATTATTTATAAAACGATTGCGAGGTAATATCTTAAAGTTAAGACAAGGGTACCCCGATGGGAAGCTACTGTGAGTCATCAATGTATGTTTGTGGAAATTATATTTATATTACTTTGAAAATTTGAGATGCATTTGAATAAAAGTTTTGTTCAACAATGGTCTGATCAGCAATGAATTTCCAATTGAAGGCTCACCTAAATTTTGGCATGAAATTAGTTAAAAGCAATTATATTTCATGTTCTAATTACCTTGGAACATTGAAACAAATGCAGAAAAATCAAAGTTTTTTGTAGATATTTTTAAATAATTTTTGCGAGCATTTTTTAATGTATTTAAAAAAAAAAAAAATTTACATTGTTGGATTTATGCCAAAATATTGATTAAAATTGATGGAAACTAACAATTAAAAGAGTTAATTAATTAATTTGATTATAGAATATTGCATTGTCATCGGATCTGAGGTTGCATGCCAAATTTCAAAAGAATCTAATCGCAGAAAGTGGGCGAAATTTGAGCTGCAAGATTCCGTTACAAGATTTATACATACATACATACAGGTGAAGCTAATAAAATCGTGTTAAAAAGGCAAAGTTTATGAGGTGCAGATTTTATGCAGATGCAGATTAATGTTGTTTATTTTATGAAGCATGCATGTTCTTCGCTGCCTGCCTTTATGTTGGTTATTTTACGTTGCTTGCATGTTCCTCTTGGCGATTCAGGTCATGTAAAATAATCAAGATTACAGTGAAATAGGTAGCCATTTGCACAAGATTAGACCATTTGCTACTTTGTCTTGACTCTTTGTTTTTCAAGTAATTAGCATACTGTAATCAAGATTTCAAGAAGAAATCATTATATTTTAGATTATATGTCAGATTAATTTTGATTATGCCTTCAAAGTAATTACTTTTTCACGTTTTTAGTTTAGTTGCTCAAATGGTATGTTAAATTCAAATTTTATCTCTTTACATGGTATTATCCGCGGATTATACGCCGCCGTGGATTATACGAAGCTTTTTTTTCTTCAGGCCTTAGGACTTGCAGATTATAGGCCGCCTGCGGATACTACGCAGGAACATACAGTATTAAAAATAATCAAAAAGTTAAGTGCTATATTTTTATAATGCACAGTTGACTCCCGCAACAACGTGATCCGACTTACACGAAATGGCTATAACGTAATTTTTTCTCCAGTAAAGAATTTTAGGCCTAACCCGAATCCCTCAGTCGCAATGTGAATATTTTCAACGAGGAATCGTGGTGTGTAAGTATTTTTTGGCTTTGCAATTGGCAACTGTATCTTTATCTTTATCTCCTTTTTACAGCCGCAGATAATTCATCACAATCTTTTGAGTAAGAGTTTTTGGTTGAAATGTTTAATGTCTCTTCCATTGGAGGAACACTCAACAGGCACTATGTGTTCATGATTTCAGTCACACATATGTGTGTGAAGCGATTGTTAATGGCAGTAGAGAGCATAATTCATCATTGACCTCTCCACCCCATTCAGAAATTTCTCTTGCGAACTTGAAAATCCCTTGTGAATTAGCGGTTGACTTGCTGTTTCATTGAAAAATTATTCCCAGAAGCTCTCTTTTTCACAGGAAGTGTTCCCATTTTAGACATACTGGGTTTCATACAAATCATAGATAGAAATCTTTTGCTCAATCTCGTGGGAAATCTTGCTGGAAGCAATATATTGACTTGGGAAGAGTTTATTTTCAGTCCTTCACATATGTACTAACCGATGGTTCAATAAATGTCGCTTTTAATCAACTCACTGACATTACTTTATGAACAGATCATGTATTTTCTTTATTCAGTCACTCGTCTGGTTATTGCTAATTCTATATTAGCTACCAGTTTGTTTGACACTCTTGGCTTCTTTGAGAGGTTTTCCACCTCCAGCACAGTCACTTCCTATGCCGGGCTGATGAGTATGAGTGCTAATAAGCACGAAACTGAAGTTCTCGGCTGGAATGACTGAGCTGGTGGTGTATTTCATGTAGATCATGCATATTAGTAAGAAATAAATTTACCCCTTTGAGTTAACAATTTTTTTTATTGTTAATTTAGCACATCTGGTTGGTCTTATTGTTTTCTAACTTAGAAGGCATACCTGAAACTAAGAACATAATATAGCCACTGGATTCATTAGGAAAAGATCAAACTTCCCACTTTAAAAAAACAGAACTGTTTCATTAAAAAACTCAGATTAAATATTTTTTAAAATGTTAATTTAGCTTATTTTACTGGTGCAGTTGTTTCTTTAAATGAGGTAGAAGGCATCACTGAAACGAAAAATATAATATAGCCATTGAACCACATAGGAAAGACTTCCCACTTTGATAACTATGCAATGAAAACAGAACTGCCCTGTTAAAAAATTTGCTATATCATCATTTAGTTAGATTAGTTAAGATTTCATTGTACTTTTGATGACTTCATGTTGAAAAATGCAATCTCTTTAAATCCAACGTAAGACTCAAAATGTTCTCATTTTTGATGTTTTTAGGCTTTTTTGGGAGGCAAATAAATGAAATTTCTCCATATTTTTTATTAAAACCAAAATTTTAAAATTTCAAGTGAAATTCTGCATTGCTTATGAGAGGCAAAATGCCAAGAAGTTAATCTTTGAATTGTTGGTTTCATTTTATTTGTGCTTCAATTAGGATGATAGTTTAATATTACGTTTAGCACAGGGCTTACTTAAAGTATTTGCAAGGAACAAACAGAAAATCTGTTGGGAGACTTTTACTTTCACCTAAAACTAAATTTTTGGAGATAATTTGTATGATACTAGCCCAAAAGTAATATAAAGTAACTCTGTAACAACTTAATTAAACATATCTATGATATTTTGATGGAGGAAATTTTTTGTATGTAAGAAATGCATTATATATGTTTATCAAAAATAAATAATGCATATAGTATACACTTATGTATATTTAAATCTTAGACGTCATAGTTATAAAAAATGCCCTTCCCCGCCCCGTATTTTCTTTCAAACTTGCAGGCATATTTTCATGTACTTATAATCACTCTGTACTTTTATCGCAAAGCAGTGTATAGCAAATTTATGGCTGTAAACTGTAACATAATAGCTTCGATTCTACTTCATGTTTTACTCTGTGTTTAACTTTTTATAACGAAATTCTGGCTATTATGAAATTTTTATTTGGTTCCTTCAATTTAGCTATAAAAGGCTTGACAATTTAATTCGACTTAGTCATGTAAAATACAGTCTGACCTCGATATAAGGTCACCACTCGGAACTTCACGAAACTGACCTTATAACTGATCTTCTATGTTGTATGACAACTTATATGTTGTTGTTGTTATCGTGTCTAATGGCGTGCAGAGTGCAAAAGGTTTAGCTGTCTCCAAAAGTCTTGATAACAAGATCTGCTAATTCTGGAGCCCCATGGCTGTACAGGATTTCAATTAGTGGTGCTCCAAGTTGGAGGAGGGAGCGAATAATGGCCTAAAAATTAAAAATATGATCCGGGGTGAGTTGTAAATGGGAACAGTGCTTGCAGATGGGATAGGATTCATATCTATTCATTAAATCACTTCAAAATTTAATGTGTTCAAAACTATCAATTAATTTGGTTATTATAGTTAAATTGATTTAAAACAATTTAAATTTTTGGAAATCAATAAGAAATTTTGAAATTATTTTTTAAAACTTTCATTTAGAATAAAGCTGCATTCAAATATCCCCAAGCAAACAACTGATGTGCAACTTACCTTACTTAAAATTGTCATTAATACAGGACTGATGTGTTTTTTCTTTAATTTAAACAAAATGGTTTCTAATTATTTTCTGAAAATTTCTTCAGCTTCTCATGACTGGTAAAAGGGTGCAATATGTACATGCTGAGTGCCCACATTACTGCTTCATATTTTAGTATCACTGTCGTAATGCTCACTTGCTATTGCATTCTGTGCACTACCTGCTACATTAATAGGAAAAACAACTTTTCACATTTTAAGGATCATATGTCGCGGTGAATTCTTGAAAGTGAATCTGTTAGGCACTGAAATCATTCAAAGAAATCTGACAAAAGTGACCTTATAAGCGATTAATGTATTATGACTTGACCATATTTCCGATAATACATGACATAGAATTCCTATTCAGTGAGCCAGAACTTCAGAAAAGTGACCTTATAATGCAGGGTGACTTTATAAGCGGGTGACCCTATATCGAGGCCTGACTCTAGTAGCAAAATATGTAACTTTTATCATGAAGCAAGATTATTTTACTGTATCTTGAACTGAATTCTTACTTTCAGTATTGACCAATTTTGAATTTTTTGTCAATATTTTCATATTTAAATCATTCTTTTTTATATTTAAATATGTTTTTTATATCTGCAGGCAAACTTAAGGAGCTGGGAAACTTGTGCTTGAAACCATTTGGGCTTTCAACTGATAACTTCAAAGTTGTTCAAGATCCAAACAGTGGTGGTTACAGTGTTAATTTCCAAAATAACGGTAGTTAAAATTATAATCAAACTCCTGTTTGTTATTGCACAGTAACAGTCATGTATATATGTACTTTTTATTTGAATTTTGAGATTTGAGTAATACATGTAATATTATAATAAATGCAATCAGTTTCCATATATATTTTTCTCTTTTTATCTATAAATTTATCCAGAAGGAAAAGTACCACTATCAAAATTTAAAATATAATTAAAAACAACAAGAAACATTTTAAATGAATTTATTAACGAACAATTATATACAGTTTGGGCAAACTTTTTGCAGAAATTCAACAAGTAAAATTTACATTTTTCAACTTTTTGTCGTTCAACTTTGCCTCTAATTTAACAGTATATTACAAATTTTCTTGAAGGATGACATAAAAAGAATGAGCCTTTTGATTATTACTATAAAATTTGGCAGGCAAGTTCCATGAAAATGGATTGATTGACATCAGTACATCACTCGTAAAAGCATAACAAATTATAGTGTAATTATATTACAATACGTCTAAAAAAAGAAATGAATACAATCATCAAAAACAGTATAAAAACCTACTCTATCACAATTATACTTAAGTAGATTATATATTAAAAGAAAGATTTTTTTTTTGTTTGATGAAATATGTAAGATGGAACACCAAAGGGTTTGGAAATGATATGTCATACTGTTTACTTAAATTTCATTCTTAAGGTGCTTATGTACATATGGAATAAATTGCTTGGAAGTAAAATTTTCCTTTTCATATGAATGTTTATTAATTCATTTTTTAAATAAATTGTTCGTTATGAGACAATGTGAAAAACATTTAAAACTAAATTCTGATTTAAATCTTATTTCTAGAACAATTTAAAAAACTAGATGCTGCCATTTATTGTCATGAGCCCCACCATTAAAATACAATACTATACTTTCTTCTGTGGTTGTTGCAGTTTTTCCCTTCAACATTTTACTTGATTCTATTAATTTAATTTTTATTCTTTTGATACTTTTTCGATGTGAAACTTCTGAACTAAATTTTGATAGTTCATCAAATTTCTCACTTTTCCTTTAAGATTCGGGTTTTATTAGATTTATAAGTGTAATTTATGATATAATTGCACATTTGTCTACCAATAACAATATTTCACTAGTATGTTTTAAAACATATGTGCAAAAATATGAATTTGCATTTTTGAATTTGGATGTACAATTTTTTTTTTTTTTTTTTGTGTGTGTTTAAATCAAATAATATATTTTAACTAAACTCAGAAGACATACAGGTAGTTAGTTCATTCAAGCTCATTTTAATTAAAGTCAAAAAGAAAAATTCAGATCATAGATTATGAAGTAGTAATCTTTTCAATTTTCTCATCATGCATAATATTCTTTCAAAAACATTATATTTTAAAGGTTACATCCTGCAATGAGTTGTTCAACTTTTTCAGAAATTGTTTTTGTGTATTTATAACTTTCCGATAACTTGATGTTCAGTAACAAAAATGTTTTATGTGCAACAACCTGTAATCCAATATTCACAACATCAGAAACAATGTTTGACGAAATCGGGTCTCCGCAGATACAATATGAATTAACAAATGCCTTACTGAACTCTCAAAAAGATGAATATTTTGATCTTTCAAAGACTTCCTCTTTTGAAAATATTTTGATTACATCAAGTCAAACTTGAAAATCATAAAGAATAAATCAACATTATTGTAAAATGAAATGTAAAAAAAAATGAGAAAATTTAACATAAAAATAATAAAATAGATATAACAATTAAAAGGATATGTTTTATATGTTTTCATGGAATGTTTCTTCTTGCATGGTAGAAAATGTGCTATTAACTACATGTCAAGAAAGTATCTGGTACATACTATGTCCCAAACACAACACGCGTCAAGTACAGCCGTAAAAATTAAAAATCTGGCAAAGCAGAGTAACTATATTGTGCACCTACACACTGCATATTCCTACTCCTAAAATGTCAAATATAAGAAAATAAATGAAATCAAATTCATACAACACTAGTCACTGTGTGTTACATCTATATATAATATGAAATAAATGATTCCATTTAAAGTTTTGGTAGATTATATTTAATGGTCTATATATTGTGTGTAAGTGTATTAACTCTTTCAAAAAGGATTTTGTGTTAATAATATGATACACACTTGGGGGCTTAATGCAAATTCTTTTAAACTTGTTTTCTGCATAAAACTCAGTATGCAATACATTTATGCCACATACTTAATTGCTTGTGTATTTAAAAGGAATGGTTATACCAACAAAGTTTCATCTTTTTTTTTCCGTCGCTAAACTGAATTAAAAAACTTCTCTGCTTTCCAATCTACTTTGGCTGGAAGAACATAAGTTTAATACTTGGAAAGAGTTTCATTTCTTTCTCCATGATGTTACCTGAAAAGAAAAACAGAACAAATAAATGAGAATTCTTACATCAGAATTTCATATTTGAAAAAATCCTGGTTCCTTTATATTTTTACCCATTGTTCATTTTAAACACTAAAAGTGGTTTATAAGGCATGGTTAGATTGAGATGGTGTATGTCCTCCTATTTTAGTTTTAAATAATTTAAGGCTTTTTAAAAAGTCTGCAAAAATATCCAGATTGCATAGATTTGAACTTTAAGAGAAGGATTTCTGTTCAAACGTAGGTACAGTCATCAAGGGTATCTCTCAGCCAGTCCGGATAACTTTGCCCCACTTCATATTTTTTATATCTTAATATATATATATATATATATTTCTTCTGTGTGTTTGCAGTCATAAGGCTTTTAAATGGCTGGACCAATTTTGATCAAATTTTTTGTGCATAATAAAGTTGATCCGAGAATGGTTCAGAGTCGCCATGGATCGAATCGGAAACATTTTTGTTAATTAATTACTTATGGTTATATCTCCCAAATGATTAATATTTATTTTAACCTATTGTTGAGCGAGAACTGAAATAAATATTTAACCCATTGCCAAAGGGCAATAAGAAAACCAGCTCTGCTTTTTTTAATGACTACTATGATATCTCAATTGATAAGAGATAAAACATAGAGAGAGAGTGAAGACTTCATTTCTTGAAAGCCACAATTTTAGGTCCGGTGATATATTTTAAAGTAAAGTACTGGATGAAATCGGGTTTCTTTCACTAGATTCACGCAAAACGTGTCTTCTGTCGTCGTAGTTAAACCATGTGACCGGATCGGTGCTTTAGGTTTTCTGAACCAAATGATCAGAAAGTACCGTATTTAGCAACATTTGTTTCTCGGCTAAAATCCATCTGAGTTTTGGCACCAATGGCAAGAATACTTTAAGGATTATCAAACTAATCAGTACATTATGGAAGGAAAAGGTGGGGTTTAAAGACGAAACAAATTTTATTTTCATCCAGATAAATTACAGCAGGGTAGTCCTGTACACACAAGATCAGTGCAATTGCAGATTTTTATCTTTGGTGGGAAGAACAAATTAGGCAATATGTGAAGCTTTAAAAGTTTTGTTCAAAATATCGGACAGCTAATCGGTTGGAGTTCGCTTCGCTCACTGATCGGCTGGATTACAGGAACATGGTGGCTTGGTGACTTTGGCCATAAACAATAGAGTTGTGTGTCTTTTTTTTGTTTACACTTTAAAGCTACTGTTTATGTAATTTATTGTATTTTTTGTTTATTTGGCGAAATATTTTAAATTGCAAAGAATTGTTTTTGGTCTTTAAAGAGTCTTTAGTCATTTTAGTTGAAGAATGTGTTTATTTTACATGGAGAGGGGGAACGGGGTTTATTTTTGCTTATTTAGGGAATTGTTTTTACCTTTATCATTTTTTTAAAAGGATATCTTTTTGATTGTTTTATTCTTTTTCATATGGGGATGTTGCAGTGGGATTTCCCATTTGTTCTAAATGGGTAGTAAATTTTTTTATCTATATTAATATTGTAAAGAGAGCAGATTTTTGAGTGTTAATATGTTCAAGGTAATCTCTGAAACCACTGCACCTATTTAAAAAAATTCCTTTACTATGTGAAAGGTGCATTCTTACTGAGTGACATAGGCTATAAATTTTGCATATATGTCTTTATACTATTTTTTTAAACTAATAAGTTCTCTTTGCTACCAGTTTATGTTTCCTACTGTTTTGCTTTTATATACGTAAAAACGAACTTCGATTGCTCTGCATCTGCAATGATAAAATGGTTGACAGTTCTTCTTTAAACTGAAGGCATAGTTTAGCAGAGGGGATTGGTACATGTGAAAGGTAAAAATATCACAATGCTATCAGGAGAACCGCCAAAACTTTGTCCTGTATTTGAGACTGCAGAAGATCAGGTTTGTCGCATTCCATTAGCCTATTGAAAACCATTTAGAGGCACATAATGTTTACGCTTCAAAAATTATTTAAATGAAATATACCTGCGATTCGCTTCAGGAAAATTAGTTTTAGAATTCAATAGTGTAGATACATGAAAATCATCCGTGCTTCTGAAAGTTGTAATTTTGCGTGCATTCAATTAAGTACATTTAGTTTAGAAAATGATTAACTGAAAGAGTAATTGCACACAATTACCATACTTTCAAAGTTAAGAGTTAAAACAACAGCAAGCAAAAAACCGTGGATAAGAAAGAATTTGACATCAAGGGGAAAAAAAGTAAAAATTATTTACGGAATTATTTTTCATGATCAGTGTATTTAAGCATTTAAAAACTATATAATAAACTAATATAGCTCACAAATATCCTAGCAGAAGGTAATTGCAAAAAAAATGAATTTTTGGCATTTTAAATTTAATATTTGTTTTTTGCAATCACAAGCGTGCGTGTGTATGTAGGTCGGCACAGGCCTTTAGTACTTAATATCTGAGAATAGATTTTATCCTTTGAGTATGGCTACAGGAGCAAACCATACAATCTATGAAGACCTTTCAAGTATGCGAGAAAAAATAGTTGATAAAACAACTGCTCCATGAGCATTAGATGAATCAAGTTGTAATAAATATACGCATTCTGACACCAAGCAGCTTAAAACATTTTCTTTTTACTTATTTTTTTCAACACAATGGTTCAAACACTTGATAATTTATTGAAATTTTTCAACTTTTCAATTTACAAACTTTGAACAGAACAATGTCTGTCGGGTCCTCTAGTTATAGTATATTTTAAAATCATAAAGAGCAGATTTTTTTTTTCGTATGACCTCACCAGCAAGAATGCATCACTGGGACTACTTCTAGGTTTTTTTCCTCTCTAAGTTAAAAATAAACTGAAAAATATAAAGTGGTGCTGAAAAATATAAACTGAACTCAAAGATACCCTGAATGACTGTACTTTATCTTAATATGCATCACCAGGCCCAGATCTTGTACTCGTAGACCCCGCAATGCAGGGGGCCCATTGGAACCGAGAGGTCCGCCGCCCTTTGTGGCATAGAAATCCGGTAGACAGTTAGGGGCCCTGCTGAATTTTTTGCAGGGTGGGGGGCAAAAGTTATTGATCCAGGCCTGCGCATTAACTTATATCAGTAGTTATTTGCAACTTGTTTTAAAGTTATTTCAATTGACTTACACTATTGTCATTCATCACTGCATTTTAGATATGTTTACTAAAAGAAAGTCAAATACTTTCAAGGATTGTTATTATATAATGTTTCCCCCAATAGACACAAAATAACATTTTTTCTTAAATTCTCGTTTTGAATATCTATATTCAAAAGTTGATTACTCCATTTTTCTGTAAGTTATAGCGGGACATTAGGTTCAGACTATCTTTTTATTCACACTAAATTTCATTGTTAAGTCAGAACTTTAAAAGTTTACAATTATACTTAAAGCTATTAGTAAAAAAGAAAAAAATCTATGCAGTGAGAAGTATGCACAATTTTAATATTAAATAAAATGTACAGTCAAAAAAATTGATAAATTTATTTTAAAAATAAATAAACAAAATCGCTAAAAAGTAGTATAAAATAGCACCTGTAAACTTCATATTATCTGTGAACTTCATCATTATACTTGTAAATGTTTGTGAGAGAAAGAAAAGAAAAAAAAATAGATAAAATGTGAAAAGATTTACTCTCTGAAAAAAATGTGAAAAAATTTATTGTCTGAAAAAAAATATGAGATAGTTATGAAAAAATTTCTCATTTACAAAAAAATTCATGAAATGAAAAAAGAACCAAGAAGATGCAAAAAGAATTATTGTCTACAATTAAACAAATAAATAAAACAAGAAATCTTATTCATAATAAGATATACCCTAATAAGATATCCTAATCCTATTATACCAACACAACAAAAGTTGTCCTAAGGTACACTCGCCACATAAAACAATAGATGTTATTTAGAGATGACTCGTTATTTCCAAATTACAGACAAAATAGAATGAGAAATGCCAAGCGATGGCAAAATGTGAAATAATTTTGATTACTCAACAATAATTCACCCGTAAATTTTACTTTCTATTCTTAAAACAGCTTACATATGAATCCTGGATTGTTCCATTTATGCTATAACAAATAAATTACCTTCCATATGTTAAAGTATCATCTAAAACAAGCGTATGATTGCTGCCATAAAGAGAAGTGACTGGCTGAAACTGACTTCCTCCATCATACATGTCCAGGGGGTACAAATCCGTCGCTTGCACCTGGACTGAACCTGAACTGTCACTTTTGTTGTCCTCCGGGCAATTGATGAGTTCCACCCTTGAAGATGGTCCACCATACAGCTTCTTGGCATTCAGTGATGCTTGTGAACCTTAGAATATTTAATAGCAGTGAAAACAAGGATCTAAGTTACATAAAAAGTTGGTAATGTTACGATACATTTGTTGTTGGAAATATTTTGAACAAATTAGCAATGCAAAACAATACTTTTAAGTTTATTCTTTAAATTATGAAAAACAAATTTTATCTTTTTTTTAACATGCATTTGTACATTAGACAATAAATGAGAAAAATCTTAGAAAAAAATTCAAGCAATTGTAGTTCTTTTTTTTTTTATTTCCTTTTCTTGTATTTATACTGATTCTAATGAATAAATTATCCAACTCATTTCTTCTTTATATCAGCTTTTGATAAGAATTTCTGTTTACTCGCACAAAATTGCTACTTAAGAGTAAGAAAATGAAATGCTCAAAGAAATTTTTGAAATGTAGCTAGACACTTAGAAAAATTATAAATTTTCAAAGTTTGAAGAAAACTGAGGAATTTTAATGATTATTTTTTAGTTGAAAATCAATTTGCGCTCTTAATTTGTTGAACTTTTTAAATAATTAAGACATTAAACCCCAAGTAGGTTTTATGATGGTTCATTCCTGCCACAGTTGCAAGAAATAATGAAGGCCATCAATGTTCAGTGGCCAGCTCTCAGAGGTCGTGTTTTTCCCACGAGGTCCTATGAGAGTTTTTTCATACTGAACTTATGTCTTCTGTGACAACTCACAGGTACCGGATTATCTATGACAAATTAATAACAAATATTATTTAAATTGGGAAAATCTAAATTTTACAAGACAGAAATCTTTTAAATCAAAGGAGATTTTTTTTTCTTTTAAATTAAAAACTCTTTTGGAATTTCAATAACTTTTTCATTTAGATCTTACAGGAAAGAATTATCGCTGAGGTTAATGGAATAGCCAAATAAAAATGAAAAATTATTCTAATAAGCAGGATATTCTATTATCCAAGATCAAAATGACAAATTGCAACAGTTTGGTACTTTGAAAATTTATTAACTTAAACAGGACATTCACAACCGATCCTAGAGTGTTGGCCACCCGCGTGCAAAGACCAAATGTGCTGTCCGTCTAGAACATTTTGCAATTTTTGACTAGTATTTAACCTCCTTATTCATCTTCCTACAAGTTTCTGTATCAAGTTTAAAGGAAAAAAAACAGAAGAAAGAGGAATCTATAAATAGTAAGAAATGTTTATTCTAGCAAGATACTCTTTAGGTATCTTTGAAGAAAATAATACATTCCAAAAATGATGACTAGTCGTAAAAACGCATTTTAGTCTGTCTTCGGTGACATCAGAGGAAGGTCAAGAGTGGAGGGGGCTGTCTCCCTCAAAAAGTTTTCGAAATTGACACATGATAAATAATTTTAATCTATCTTTGGTTGCGTTAGGTTGCAAGTAGGAGAGAGTGGGGAATATTCAAGCACACTTGTGCACTCACTTTCTATTTTTCTCAAACAATGCTATGCTATCTGGAAAATCGGGAATTACTTTGATTTTTCAAAAAAACGTTTAAAAATCTGCATATTTATTCGACTTCTCATAAGTTATATCGTTTAGAATTCTTGAGCAACTTTGCTTAATTCTTAGAGCTATATGCTGCCTGTGGTCGCCCCTTGCTCTTGTCCGCCCGCGTGTGGTGCACACCTGCTAGGATCGGCCACCGAGGACATCTTTATAACTGATATTCCAATGAGCTGGCTCGACTGTATCATTTTATTAAACCACTAGTGTTACCCACACGGCTTTGCCCATAGTAGAAAATTAAAAGGTCATTTTGTTTGCCTCTATATTTACAAATATTGGATGATGAATTTCTCGCCAATTTGCTATATTCATTTGCTTGCCCATGTTACGATTCCACGTTATGATAATTTCGTAATTTAGTAGTCCACATTGTGATAATTTTGATCTGTAAAATTTTTCTTAAAATTGGAATAGAAAAAGGACAAAATTGAATTTTTAAAAAGTCGCTTCAAGGTGCTCACCCCCATGCTACAAACTAATTTTGTGCCACATTTCATGATAATCGGCCAAACGGTCTAGGCGCTATGCGCATCATAGACATCCAGACAGACAGAGATTCAGATATCCAGACAGAGAGATTTTCAGCTTTATTGTTAGTAAAGATTTATTTGCAAATTTGTTTCTTTTTGTTTTGTTTTTCATTTGTGCTACCATGGCATTTTGTTCCCTCATTTTATCACTAATTTCACTATTTCTACTTATCTGAACACTTACCATAAAGAACTGGAGCCAGAGTAGAGAAAGTCTTTTGAGATGATCCATAGATGGAGTGATTGTAGCTAGCTGGTTGCAGATGTGCTTTTAAATCTTGATCTCTTGCTTGCCTGGTTAGTTTGCTGTACAGATACACTTTACGTAAGTACAGGAATATCATGATAATTGTAGCATTCACTAAATTCGCCGCAGCAATGGTTGTGTCTCTGTAGTCTGGAGGGAGCTGTGTGGACAAGATTGTCCAAGCCAGCCATACTACCGCTACCAGGATTGCACAAGCAAGGATCCATCTTGATTCACGATTGTTGTCTTGGCACTGCCATGTCAGGAGAGCAAATAAAGTTGTTATGGCCAGAAGAAGCATTACGTAGATTAAGGAAACGACCAATCCTTCCTCAAAAGTGGTGGGTGGGGCACATCTCCAAACATGTTCATAGGTGCCAGTTTTGGGTGGTATTAAAATCAACCAAGCAGCAGATAAGACAATCTGGAAATGAGCAACATTCAATTAATTAAAGTTGCAGCTATAAAAATGCATTCAACGATCACATCAAAAGTCACGTTTTAACTTTGAATTCCGAAAATATGTACAAATGTTCGCTTAAAAACATGTTTTTTTTTTTCTTAAAGTATAATTTACTCCAATGCCTCCCTCATCACCATGAAAAAGTAGAAGTCCAGTCAATAACTATTACCAAAAATATTAATATATTACTTTATAAATTTCTTCTAATTTTACGAAGTCATTAGGTATTTTAATTGAGAAATTCTTCTTTTTCATGTACTAAAATAAATGTTGAAAAAAAAATTGTCATTAAAATACTTAATCAATTAATATGTGCATTATGAATAACATTCTAAAAGTAGTCTTGAATATTTAGCTTTTCAGTTTCTTTCTTTCTTTATTTTGTTTTATTTTTTAACTAAGATCACCCTGTGAAATTATGTATGAATAACCCAGTTTAAAGTTTAATAAAAGTCGATCAAAATTAAAACACAGAATTACTCAGTAACATTACTATGTATCTTAACTAGTTTAGTTTCTTTACTTGGGAAATTGATACTGTTTTGTAAATCATACACCTCAGAGCTGCATGGCTCACATTAGGGTAGCTAGGGGTGCCACAAAAACGGAGCCTGGGCTAAAAAAGTAATCGTACAGCTTATCTTCATAATACTTATTTCTAAGTTAGGCAAAAATGGAAAGGGGCCAGTTGTATAATCTGATAAGGGGGCCCAAGAATGAATGTGTGCCCTTGCAAAGTGTGTTTTAGTTGAGTTTAAAATGACACAAAACATTTCGGGGAATAGCACAAACCCGAAGCGTTTTAGGGACATAGAAACTAAAGATATTTTCAGATTAAGGATATTTTAGCAAAAAAGTAAGTGTTTGGCCTAAAACTCCAGTTACTATTTTTTTTTTTTTAACATATTCAAAATGCTATGGCATAAAAATCTATAAAGAATGAGTGCTTAAGCTTTGAGACAACCTATTTATGTAATTAACAACTTATTACAATGTAATTTCCCTTTATATAAGAGAAATACTTATAATCTACTTCAAAATTATTTCAAAAATATTAATTGCATACAATGACTTTGCTGATTTAATAAAGATGCTGCTAAAGTACAATGTATTTTCATTTCTGCTATAGCATTATACTACTTCACTCAAATTTAGAGTACATATCTTCATTCTTGTAAAACTAATATTACCAAGCATGTAAAACTGCTTAAAGCACAAAGTACATCAAGTTGACCATTGAAAAAGAATGAAAATTACCTGAATTATCACCAAGCCAACTGCTATGACTAAAAGTCCTGCTGGACTAGATAGACGTGTGCCATCACTGAGAATACGACTGCCATTATAACCCATGAGCCTCCACGTGTTCATAACCTTTACAAGCATTCCAGAGAATATTATTGCGTAAGCTAAACCTAAGCCAAATCTTCTGACACCACATGTTCCTTCGGTTGGTGACAATACAAAAGCATAATTTACTGCATACAAAAGCAGCAAACCAAACAAAATCATGTAACCTAACACCTAAAAAGGAAAAGTAACATTAGATTAGCATTTCTGAAGGCAAAACATTCACGTAGCTTTAAAGTTAAAAACCTACTATGATGAACACCTACAAAATTTCAATTTTTTCATGTGTCTTCGAAAGCGAAACCAATTCATTAAATTTTACCAACTTTCTCACAATGGCAAGTTTTTGTTCATGCATCAATCTCTCCCAAAATAATGTTGCTATTGTTAGACGCTGTATATTATCAAAAACATTTCAAGTTTCATAATTAATTACACCTAATTTTTCAGATGTCACCCTTTCAAAATTTTTCTGTGCAGCAATCGTTTTGTTTTTGTGCAACAAAACAATTGCTGCACAAAAAATTAAAATTGCCACATATTTCGAAATTCCTTAGTTTCCGTAGTAGTTCACAACTGAATCTTATTGAGCAAAAATAAAAAGCTTTTATTTTTCTTTTTATAATATGAATGAACTCGCAATGCTGCAATGCTCACTAACTACGAAAAATTTAAGAATTCTCCTTCCTCAAATCATAATCAAATATCTCTTGTTGTCTGAATCAGCATGTCCTAATTAGATACAATGTATTGCTGTGAATTTAGTATTGCTACCACTATTTGCAGACTACTTATTTTTTAACATAAGCAATTATGCTTCCTGTTGAT
Organism: Uloborus diversus; assembly: GCF_026930045.1. Classification (NCBI taxonomy): domain Eukaryota; kingdom Metazoa; phylum Arthropoda; class Arachnida; order Araneae; family Uloboridae; genus Uloborus; species Uloborus diversus. The sequence goes on from NC_072735.1 coordinate 25,210,807, forward strand.
AATTAAAAGTGTAAGTTTGTTTTGCCTTTGAATTTACATCACACTAAATGCTCAGTTAATATTGATGAACATTGATTTATGAAGTTTATTTAGTAGGCATATTTGTGCCTAATTTATATACTATTGGCAATCTCATACTTTAATTTAAAATTTCACTTTCAGGTTGAAAGTAGTACCAACTTTTATTGCTTTTGTTGTGTCTTGTATCAATTTTCATTACTTATTTTCTTAAGATATCCTATTTGCAGCTATGAATTTTTCCAAGGGAGGAGTGATATGGCTTTCATTTTTTATCCTTTACTAAGTATCTTGGTTTACACATGTTGATCACAAATGATTCAATACCCAAAATATTTTTGGAGGAGAGCCAGAATCTTTCTTTTCTCTTAATACCATTGAAGCGTCTAAAATTGAGTCTTTTGAACTTTAATATCAAAAAATTACCAGTGGAGGGTCCCACAAAACACAATTGATTGTCCCCATCACCTCTTCCCTTGTTTTTTTGCACTTGATTACTCTCTTGAATTGATCAAAGAGGGCTATTAGGTTAATAAGGGGACCTTCAGATTAAACTATGATGCTATACTTAGTCTTTAGATGTATAGTCTGGAGCAAAGGAGAGTCAGATGGGACATGATTTAGTTGTTTAAATTTATCAATATAAAAGATGTTAATGGGCTAAATTGTTCCTCAAACTATGGAAAGATTCCCAAAAGTCAAGATCTGATGAACTGGGGCATTTTTGGATAATTTGATAAGAGTTAAAATCGAAAGAGTGGTTCAAAGCCCAAAAATGTTGGGCAACACAAGACTGTTTTGTTTTTTCACATAATTTTGATACTCTTTCATGCGAAATTTTAAAGCACATTGAGTTTGCCCAATATAGGCATGTTTGCAACTGCAATTAATTTTATAAATTCCACAACAGGGCCATTCCACAGAAAACGGCGCGTGACGCCTCATATGATTTATTAAATAAAATACTTTAAATATTTATGTACAAATCATTCTGCTTAACAAGTTACAAACTTATACACGATTTCTTTCGCAAAACATTTCGTAATTACCCTTTAAAGTTATTACCTTTTAATGAAACTTATGAACCGTCACGTGCGGGACAAAGGGTTGACTTTTTCGTGGAATTACCCAACACTGTATTCCTATATTTTTTCATACTTAACACTACTTGAGATTGAAATGTATCTTTGAGGCGAACTTTCATGCCAAACCATTTGAAGAAATACGATGTTTTAGGGATGTATTTGAAGTCATGCATGGTAACTTAAATATAGTAGAGACTCTCTAAAAGCGAGGTCAGTTCTGAACAGCTCATATCTAATTTGATCATTACTACTGTATTTTTCTGCGTGTTATCCTTGGCGGCGTACTCGTATAATCCGCATCATCAAAAAACAAAATTATTTTGATTTGACATACATTTTTAGCAGCTAGAAAAATGAAAAAGTAATAATATTTAAGGTACAATAAAAATTAATCTAAAAAATAATGATTACTTCTTGAAATGGGGATTACTGTAGGCTAATTACTCAAAGACAGAGTCAAGACAAAGAAGCAAACAGATCTAGTCTAGATCAAATGGAAGCTGCTTCTACTATGACTGTATGGTTGTTTATTTTACACTGCCTGAATCGCGTAATAGGAAAAATTCAGGCTATGTAAAATAAACAACCATATAGTCTACGGAAACTGTATCTGTGGTGAATCGTGCTGAAAATTGAGATTCAATGCTTTGACGTTGACAGAAAAAAAAGCGCTCATATCCGCGGCAGCGTATAACCCATGTCTAATTAGTTATATAATTTTGTAGCAGATAATCCACAGCTAATACGGAGGAAAATACTGTATTTAGTTAATAATTAGATATTTTCTATACGTTATTAAAACAAAATTATACTTACTGTTGTTCCAACTGTGATTGGAAATGACATCAAAAAGTAGAGGGCGCAAATAAGGACTAAAACCATTCCCAATATTGACAAGGCTGTGACAATAATGCCCCAGACAGTTTGGAAATTTGCATAGATGGGTACCTCTGGTGACATGAAATTCTGAACATTTCCAAGTTGGTTCATGCAAGTATCACATTCCTCTTTGCATTCTGAAACTGGAACACTGTCCGTTGAAAAAGTGATTTTTGCGTCATCCAAGAATAACAACCCATCTTTCCAGCTACCGATCTGTAAGAAATAAATTACTGGATTTAGTTAGATAAAAGAAAAGACAGTAAGAAAATTTTAATTTGCTTTTATTAGGTTTTGATTAAATCAAATCTAAGTTATGTTTAGTTTCATAAGAGTTGGTTTAAAAAGTTTTACGTTTTTCATCTTTTTCGTACCCTCAGTTAAATCTTACGATGCCATCCAATTGAGTATTATCTAATTGATTATTTGTGTGCTTCATGTCTTTTAGTTTAATATTTTCAAACCATTTTTTTAAGTTAAAAAAACAATGACTATTTTTTTCATACACTTAAATCATACATGCTGTAAGGAGAAAAACTTGGCGATGTTTGAAGACCATTTGAAATGCTGTCCAATGGGGTGAGGTTGTGCCTCATCATCTGTACTAATACTAATACTAAAAGGTTAAATTAAGTTATGCGACTAATAAAGCAGAGTGCAACAAACTTCAAACCTTCTATTTATTATATAAAAGAAGCTTTCTACCTTTTACAGTTGTGCCACAGTTCAATTTCTATTGTCACAAAGTCACCCCATTTGATGGTATTTGTTAAAAATTAAAACGTCTTCACTATAAGTAACGTTAAGTTTCCAGAAGAGTTTCTTATTTTCAGGAATCAATTATTTAAAAGGCAAAGCTCTGTTTTCTTTTTAACTTAACTAATTAGTTCCGTTATCTAGAAACTACATTTTTTACTTTCAAATAAAAATGTAAATAATTCATTTATTTATTTATTTTTTAAATTTCTGTGTGTCAATGAGGATAGTGTAAGTTATTCATGCTTTTTAAAGCTCTTCATCCAAAAAAATAACTAGATTTGAGTATTAAGTTTCAGTTTAAATGCTCTCAGATTACTTGCTGTAAACTTTTAAATCAAGTTCAATTCAATTTAATCTCTCTGATAAGTCAAGATCTTTGATTCAGGTTTTATATGAGAAAGAGCAAATTGTGATAGTAAAGTTTTGTTATTAAATCGCATAATTGGTTTCGAAATAATCTGCAATGGAATATACTGAATGAAATGATAATTACCGGAGTCTGCAGATAAGAGCCATTTCTTCCCACTGAATATTGAATAATTTCATAGCCAAAGATAGTGCTGGCAGATCCACATTCTTCACATTCTGAATAAGCTCCATGAAGAATGGTTTGTATTTCTTTTTGAAGTTCATCCCTGGAGCCATTTCCGCAATCATCAATGTTCATTGCAGCCATCCCATAAGGGCATTTTTGATTCAAGTAGTTGTGAAGACCTTCAGCGATCGATTCTATAGTTTTCACTGTCTGATATACATGCTCGCTCTGTGAAAGTTCATCAGATGAAAGTTGTTCTTTACCTGTACATGTGGATGGATATTGTTTCTGATGTACTTTGCTGTTTGGTAGCTGACACTGGAAACGAAGCTGCCAAAATTCTTCAAACCATAAATCAGGAATGGGATAATGATTATAAAGAGTTAATCGCTCATAAAACCTGTGGAATCCTGGCATGTCGTGATTCTCTAGTTTCAAAGTAATGGCATCGAAAGGTGCTTCTAGCATAGTATTTCGTACTACAGGATTGTTTCCCCAAGTCTCAGTTCCTACCCATACATATCTCGCTAGAACATAACTGTGTTTTATGGCTTCAATCATATTTTGAATTACTCTATCATTATCTACCAACGAAACCACAACAGTAGAATCTCTGTTCAAGCCATTCTGAAGATTTGTCAGCAAGGATTCTCTGGTACTCTCAGGCTCAACTATGACCACATTAGCTAGACAGATGCCCATATCTTTGGCTCCTTTAGAGAACTCGTAATAGCCAGCTCTGCCAAAATCTGTATTGCTATAAACAATGTTGACATAGAACCAGTTAAATTTCTTCAAAATGCCTAGCAAGGCTTGTATTTGTGACATTGTTGATGGAGCTGTGTAAATGATGTCATTGTACTCATCTGATTCAAATCTATCAATTGGTGTGGCAATGTGCATGATTCGAAGTGAATTGAATATAGGTGAGGCTTCTTTAGAAACATCTTTGCCATAAGTAATGGCTGCCACAACAGAATTTGGCTTCACTCGAAGATTAGAAGCCGCAGCATTTTCTTTGGAGAAATAACTGAATAGTTGTTCCTCTCCTCTCTGTGGTCTCTCACAGTAATCGAACACTATTGTCCCTATGTCCACACCTGGCATTACAGAAGCATTTTTATTGATTTTTTCAATAGCGTACGCAATACTGGCTAAGTGATGGAACATCATTATGTCTTTCAGACCACCACAGCTGAAGAAATTGCTAGACTTTCGATGAATCGGCATCAGAACTCCAATTGCAAAATCTTGTTTTGGCACAATTTGCATTGTAGATGAGAAAATGCCGGATGCAGTTCTTCGGCAGCGGTTGCAAACAGACTTAAGGTCGTAGAGACTTATTTCTTTTCCAAATTCGTTGAATGTTTTTATTTTACTGAAATTCAGAGATAGTCCTTCGTCTGGGGAATACTGGCCAACCTATAGAACAGAATAACAAGTACTCCGTGAATAAGCATAAAATGGAAATATTGAAAGAAATAAAATGAAATTTTTGCAGTAAATTTACTCATATTTATGATTTTTTTCTGAAATATTTTGATTCTCATTTTCTGAATTTTTGTACTTTTTAACCGTTATCGCCTCTATGCAGAACTTGCATGTTTTTTTCCTTTAAAATTTAATATTATTTTTTTATTAAATATAAAAAAAAATAAAAAAAACGTTCAGTTCACTTTTACACGAATTTATGTAGAGCACCAAAACAAATTATTTGACTAATTTTCATTGCATCCATTAAAATCTTTTTCGTTAAACAATAATGAATATTTTAATATTATTTTCTTCATTTGTTCAATTTCCTTTACGTTTTAGAAAAACCCTGTACAATCGGTTCTTTTTGCATAAAATCCATTATCCATGGACGGTAATTTTCAGTGAATTCTCGGTTCTTCCTTTTATATATTAGAAAGGAAAACTCCCGTCTTTTCGAACGAAATTCAGCAATTTAAAATTTATTTTGAAGTGGAGAATAATTTTCATGATTATCTGAAGATCTCAAGCATTTTCTTTCAATTTTTATAAAGTATAACAAGTTTTCATGTGAAATGGAACTTTGAATTGGAAGCAGGGTGATTTTAGAGAAGATTATTTTTTCATCGATGGCATTACAATCCAATAGTAGTCCAATTTTACAAAACGAAAAAAAAAAAAAAAACACCTTTACTGCCGTTGATTCTCTCCCCCACACACAGAGACACACACCGCATCTCTTTTCACCCTCCCTTTTTTTTATTCATCAGCCGCCTGTCTCATATATATACAGTTTTACAAATACAAATACAAAAGTGACGACCAGCAACAGGCTCTGGGCCCTGCTAGACTGGTCTTAGTCAATTTACAATCCCCAGTGAAGATCAATGGCCCTCTTAAAACTATCTACTCCTTGCTCATTACTACCTCTTCCGGTAAGCTGTTCCAAGGTTCCACTATACCCTGCTAAAATAATAATTTTTCCTAATATCCATGTTAGCCTGAGATTTAAATAGCTTAAAACAATGACCCCTTGTCCTGTTTTCAGTGCTAAACTTCAGCCCCGTAACATCTTTCATTTTAATAAATTTAAACAACTGAATCATGTCTCCCTGGTCTCTTCTTTGCTCAAGACGGTACATTTTCATTGCGATCTGGACATAGTCACATATCGCATTCCTTCAGCTATTTAGACGAAACGAAAGTCGTCATTTGCAACACATTATGCATTAATGTGTAACATTATCGAAACTAGTTTTTTTTTTTTTTTCAATCCCCAAAGACTATTTTATGGCTATCATTTATTATTTGGTTCCATTTTACAAAGCTTTTCATCACAATCCAGCAGCTGAACCATGAACGTTAAAGATGTTTCATAAACATGAATGCATTATGGCTATGTTTTATTGTCTACGCGTAGCAAGTTTCGTCAGTAACATATTTTGATGATAATGAAAAATGCATCTAATTGTTCTTTTATGTTTTAAGTCCATAAAGTATTTGTTGCATGTGTATGTAATTATATTGCTTAGCTAAGTGGCAATAAATGTCATAACTCATTTAAGAATGAATTGTAATGACACATAATAAAAGCTGTTTCATTTTCTTTTCTTTCCTTTTTTACCATTAGTCTTTACAACAAAAACAGTTTACTGTGAAAAAAATAGAGAAAAAAAAAAGAAAAGAAAAGCAATCCTCGATTTTTTTACTGATGATTCGAATTTACTAACAGCATCAACACTTGAGCGCAATGGCGAATCCAGGAGAGAGGCCATGGGGTTACAGCAAGCCACCTCCCTAATACTAGAGTACCTGATCCCCCAAAGTCCTCTTAGATTATCTTACATATTAGTTTAGGGACTTCCATCCCCACAAATTTCCGCGAAAGAATCCTGAATTCACCTCCTCTAACCTAACCTAACATCGTCTAAAATTTCGTTTTCTAAACTTTGGTTTCGAATTATTTATGCGAGAAATTCTCTAAACTTTATCCTGATTCTGAATGATGTCTGTTTGCATTTATAAGATTTAATTTTGGAAATTATTTCGGGAAGAGCTCTGAACCTCATCCCGCCCTCTAACTTCATCAAAAGTGGAGTAAAAAAAGGGGGGGGGGTGTTCAGGATTTTAATTTCGAAAAAAAGTTAAGAGGAGTATCTACTGTCCCCTTCACATAATTAAAGATCGTGTAAAATTTCGCTTTTAGGAAAATTAAAAAAAAAAAAAAAAAATCCTGTTAAGGGTCTCCGAACATTTCGCCTAGTCATCAAAGATAATCTACTATTATGTTTTCGGGACTTAAATTCCCTGGGAGTATCCTAGATTCTCTCTCCCCTTTCAGAACCACACATCATTAAACTCGTCTGAAATTTCGTTTTTGGAACTTCAATTCCGAAAAAATTCCAGTGTGGAGGGTCAGAATCCAAACCTTTTCCTAACATTAACAAAGATAGCTTATAATTACGTTTTTAGGATTTGACATTCAAAAATTTACCGGAGAAAGGTTGCCCGAGCCCATTCTCTTCTCTTAACCTCCAAAAAGATGGTCTACAATTGAGTTTTCTCAATTGTAGACCATCTTTAAGGACATTTCATTTTAATTTTCGGACAACTAGATAGCATCCCCAATCCTCCTCCTCCTCCTCCTCTCCCTCTCTTTAAAAATCGTTTATAATTTCACTTTTAGGACTTCAATTTCGAGAAATTTCAAAGGCAGATTCTCCGAGCTTGAATCATTTAAAATAGTATCGGAACGTTCTCTCCTCCAAACATTACCAGTGATCGTGTTTCTGCAATTTCAGAATTATAATTTTGAAAAGTTTACGGGGGAAGACTTTCGCGAGTGTTGCACTTACGACTGTAGGTTCATTGTAACGCAATTCTCTTAATTTGATCGCGCGTATGCTAGTAATGAATGCCCCCTCCCCCTGCTCTTCAAGCAAAAATGTAGACCACTTCTCTCTCTTGCTATATTTACATTTGGAAAAAAAATGAGGGGCTGCCAAAAGTCCTCCTCCGAATTTTTTGACTTCATGACGATATTGTTTTAATAAACACTTTCACTTCAACAAAAATTGGAGACACTCAGAATATATAAGATTTTTAGGATCGCAGTTCCTCCGAAAACCAAAGCATAAACAAATATCTCAAGCACTTTGAACTATTATGTGAGTTATGCGCATACGCACACTCTCCTATATATGTATGTGGGGGACACATACGGGGTCGCAGATTGTTCCACTGCCCTAAACAAATGATTGATTCCTCAAACACCCCTAACTTTATTTTAATTTCTTTGAACCATAATCTCCGTAATGACTTGTGGGGAGGAATTGGTTGCATGTCATTAGTAGTGTTTGTAAGAATATATACCTAAAAACCTTTCTTATTAGTGGTTTGCTAGTTTACCGTATTATTCGCGGGCGGCCTATAATCCGCAGGTCCTTAATTCGCTTGAAGAAAAAAGGCTTCGTATAATTCTCAGCGGCGTATAATCCGCGGATAATACGATGTAAAAAAAATAAAGTTTGAATTTACCATACCATTTGAGCAACTAAACTAAAAACGTGAAAAGGTAATTACTTTGAATGCATAATCAAAATTAATCTGAACTATAATCTAAAATATAATGATTTCTTCTTGAAATCTTGATTATAGTACGCTAATTACTTGAAAAAAGTCAAGACAAAGGAGCAAATGGCTACCTATTTCACTCTAATCTTGCTTATTTTACATGACCTGAATCGCCAAGAGGAACATTCAAGCAACGTAAAATAACCAACATACAGGCAGGCAGTGAAGAAGAATATGCATGCTTCGTAAAATAAACAACATTCAGTCGGCGTACGGTCTCGATCAGTGAATCCTACTGTAAATATTGAGGTTCAATGCGTTGGTGTAAAGGGGGGAAAAAATCACCGATAATCCGCGGCTGCGTATAATCCGCACCTCATAAACTTTGCCTTTTTTAGCAGATAATCCGCGGATTATACGCAGGAAAACACGGTACTAGTTTTACTAATGGTTTGCGAGGTTGTTTCAAAGGTTGTAACTATGACAAAAATATCTTTTCAGGATTAAACTTTTTTTTTTTTGAAAATAAATTTTTTTTTAAATCACAGGATTATTTCGAGGAAAATCTTATGGAGCAGAAATATTTGTATAGTTTAGAAAATTTGCATACTTACGTTCACAAAGGCGTGAGCATTATTTCCGACTTGTCGGAAATTTAAAACATCGAGGATACTAGCGTGGTAACCTTGAGGAGTGAATCTAAATAGGTTGCCGTCCGCTCCCTTAAAAGAAGAATCCCGAGTCAAATTGAGCAGCAGACTTTTCAAAGCGGGATTGTCTTGCATTGCCGGACACAAGCCTCTGTCAAGTCCTGGGCACAACTGTTGCCGCAAAGCTTCGAGACCAACCCCAATGCTCAGCACCGAGTTGATAACTTTGGACACGCCAGCATCTTGGATGAATGATATATCAGCTACATTCTGGTGTTTATCACTGCATGTTGCTCCAGTGCATTTGTGAATCTGCGAATCAATAAAAATTAAATAATTTGCACAATGTTTAAGAGTAAAACTGTTTGCGCCCGTATAATCTTTATTTTGCATGTGTTTACTGCAAGTTAAAAATAATTTTCTCCATACTACTAAGCTATATTCCAACACTAGCTCTATGGAATATTTTTTTACAGTACCTATGGTCGTTTGATTGTTAATTTTCTTTATTTTTGTTCAGGAATGATTGCAATAGTCTTTATTTTTCAAAGCTTTCTACATGCTAAAGATTTTACATGATCTGAAGTTTAAAATATTTTTGTAGGTGTAACTTCAAAGGGGCACTACTTTCCGCTATGCTTGATGGATGAAAGCAGATACTTTTCATTATGCTAAAGAAATAATAAAAATGAGTTGTAATCGTACTAAATGAAAACATGTTGTATCTAATGTTTGACACTCGAAGGCAAGTTTCATAAGCGGTAGAGCACAAATCTTTCAAAAAACATTTTTTGAGCCCCGGACAAGTATGAATGTTATTGATTGGTATAGATAGCATTTCTTCAAGATCATGTCCCAGTATTTTAAGAATAAGCTATCGATCTGCCAGTAATTCGCTTGTTTGCTTTGAGTTCGCATTGTTACGATAAGTATACTCAGAAACATTGAAAATAGCGCCCCAATAAGGAAACATTGGATTGAGTGAAATTTAATGTATAGAATAATATACACTTGATCCCGAAATCTAGGCAATTAAACAAATACAGGGTAGGAAATGAGATACATACAACTCTACTTCAATAGCGCATTGTATCCCCTTTTGCTGCAATAAAAACCGCAATACGGTCCGACATTGAGCTAATTTAACGTCTGATGTTGTGATGACGCAGATGATTCCACAAATTTTGAACAGCCACTTCTAAATCTTGCACAGAGTAGTACGGCGGCATCTGGTGTTTTAGCTTATCCCATACATGCTCTATAGCGAACAAGTTGGGCAGACCCCGAAGTGGTTTTTTGGAGGGGAAAAGTAGGAAATAAGGAATCAAAAATTAAAAAAGTAGGAAAAAAATCACTTAAAAAAGTAGGAAAAAATAGGAAGAGATAGGACTACACACACGTCAAGAGGAAACAAATTTAGTGTAAATTTTATTTCTAATGTAAAATAAACTAACAGTATTTTTTATTTAAAACTATCCCAAAAATAAACTAAATAAACTAACAGTACTTTTGAAGTATTAAAGGGATTTAATGAAAGACCGAGTCGCAGAAACAAAACGAAGAAACAAGCTGGCAATCATCAGTATGAAAAAGAAACTGGTGGAAACAAAGATATATTAATTACAAAAATATGAAAATAAAACCCAAACAAAGAAGCACTTTTCAACGATACAGTAATAAAAATTTTAAGTGTGAAAGAATAAAATGCAATATAGCGATCGCAAAAAAAAAAGAAAAAAAAAACACTCAATAATAATAATAATAATAAAACTCATATTTTGGTGCAATAAAACCATTTTTGTTAAAGATTTGTTTTGTCACGAACGAAAACATTCCTTCCAGAGCATCCATTTATCAGTTGGCAAAATAAATATTAAATTAGTTTTAGTTAAAAATAATCAGCAGCTGACACGCATTCTTGCATAAACAGGGGCAGCTGTTTGAATTTGAAAAAAAAAAGGAAAGAGGCTGAAAATGCTGAACTAAAATAAATTTGTTCTTAAATATGGGACATAAAACTTATAGTAGAATAATTAAACGAAATAAGTAAACTAAAGGGTTTGTATTATGTTATGTATTTTTAGCATTCAACATAAATTTTTGTTTCAGGCACGTCATTTATGGGGGTCAGTGGGGTCAATTTCTCCCCTCCCTGGCTTTGGAAAATTAATGCTTAACTATACAAGTTTGTGCGGTTTTTGTTGTTTTTAGATAAAATTTGTATTCAGTATACATCCTTCGTTAGCCACCTCCGGGGGAAAAATCAAAATGACGGGCCAGTTTTAATTTTAGAGGCCCCTAGTTTCAAAACCGGATACTTGTAGAAAACCAAATTTTACAGGAGCCGTAAAAGTTCGGTTTTGAAACTGAGGCAGACCTTCCCGCTCCATTTCAAGGGGGAAAGAAGCGGTTTTTGAACCTAATATTGAGCAGGCAAATAGGCCTTATGATTCTCTACAAGATTAACAAAAAAAAAAAAAAAAGAAAAAGAAAATCGAATTTTTTGCAAGTATCCGGTTTTGAAACTAGGGGCCTCTTTAATCAAGCAATAAAAACGAATATTGTTTTATTGGCTTGATGATTTTTTACCTCCTTCTTGTTTCAAAATTTTTGTCACGAAAAAAAAGAAAAAAAAAAGGAAAAATACATGCATGGTAAACATAACATTTTTATCAAAGCCAAAAGATCAGTTACTAATGTTTCTCTGTGCATAAAAGGGAAGGCATGAAGTTTCTCTCCATCCTCACCATACAACAAAAATTTTCATTCGGAAATTGTTCCCGAAATTGAGAGTGAGAGGGGAGCACCTGGCATCAAATACCAGCATAATATCTCTTTCTCCCCTTCTCACTTTGATCAGGCGCCCTGAGTACAATAACTCACAGTAGATACGCCGCATCGGTATAATTGCCGCACCCCGAAAAGAATAAGAGTCTGTCAAAAAAATTTTAAATGTTCAGAAATGCCACATTGCCATAAACGCTGCACATAAAAATGGTGAGCAACTCCTCGATATTGATCATTTTTCAGAGTAGAAAATACCCATTATATTAAAAGAAGAAAAACGAAGTACATATTAGCTTGTGGCTCTATCCCCCAACTTTTGAAAATGCGAAGAAATAAAAACGGAATTTCTCGTATTTAAATTGATTTCGGATTTTTCTCCATAAATCAGAGAGACATTTTGCTCATCTAGGTTTTGCCGTTTTTTTTTCTTTTTTTTTTTGCAAATACACTTTTTGTAAGGAAAGAAAATGAAATTTTAAAAATTTTATAATCATGTTTCCTATTTAGAATGAACAATAATCATATTATATTTGAAAAAAGTTAGTTTCCGCGATTATTTTTGAAGTGGTTCGTTTTTGCGAATTTCTGTTATCTGTCGCTTTTATTTTGTACTAACATCAATAAAATTGTACATTGTACAGATTTTTCATTTTTTCTTCCTTACGTTCCTTTTAAGGTTTTACATTGCCTTTCTGTTAAAATAGAGCTCCATTTCACTTGTAATCATCTATACGAAAAATTGGCGAATAGGAAATTCGGCTTTTCCCGCACTTTTTGAACCGTCGGCCGCTTACTTTAATTGAAACTTATAATTGACGGGTAAATAATAATAATTGCATCAGAATGTGCCAGTATGTTTCGTTAAAAAAGTAGGACTGAAGTCGGGGCGGTAAAAAGAAAAGTCGATCATAAACGCCGCGGCAAAAAAGTCACTTACGAAAACTTAACTTTTAAACACGCAGTAGCCGCGCCGTACCTTCCAGAAATTACTGTAGTCAGTTAATGAAAAGCTCAGGATCCGCCTGTTTCTTTTGCTTTTCAAAATTGAAACATACAGAAAATTGCCGGTGCGTCATTGTAAAAATAAGAATCAATGCACAATTAGAAGTGCTATACTAAAGAAAGTAAAAGTAGGAAAAAAAAGGAAAAAGTGGGAAAATAAGAAGAGAGCTCTAAAAAGTAGGAAAAGTAGGAACTCTTCGGGGTCTGGTCGGGGTAGCAGGCTGGCCATGGAATAGTCTCAAAAGGATCTAAGAAGTCTTGAGCAACACTAGCTGTATGCGGCAGAGCATTATCTTGCTGGAAAATTGCGTCTAAGAGATCATTTAGGAACAGTGCTACATGTGGTTGCAGATTTTCATTAACATAACGCTGACCCACTAAGGTTCCAAATACCACAACTAGAGGGAACCGGATATAATAGGCTATGGTCCCCGAAACTATTATACCTGCGGTGCGGGCAGTGTGTCGTGCGATAGAATAGGTGGAATGGTACCTTTCTTCTGGGCGCCTCCACACCCATGCGCGGTTATCATCTGACCCCAAAACGAACCAGGATTCATCACTGAACACCTGCTTTTTCCAGTCACTGACATCCCACATCGCTCTGGCTTCGCAACATTGTAGACGGAGTTGCCTATGTTTTGGTGCAAAGGGAGTACACGAAAAGGACTCTTGGACTGCTGATTCACTTCCGCTAGACGTCTAGAAAGGTTCGGGGAACAATTGCTACCCCTACGTCGGCTTGTATGGAGTTACGAGTCACTGTGGGATCCAAAAGCGCTGACCGGACGATCCTTCGGTCCTCTCTCCTCGTTGTCTTCCTGTTCGCTCCAGACCCGGATTTTCGAACGTAAGTAACATTTCGAGTCCACTGCCTCTAAGAGTTTCCAACGGAACACTCCAAACGATCCACCTGGGCAGCAACAACGGCTCCTCGACCAGCCCGCATTTTTCATGCCGATGATCAAACCTCTCTTGAACTCGCTTAACTGTGAGAAACGTTTTCTAACTCGCCTACCTGGCATCCTGCACTTATTAAGGTTCTCCACAATCGGGATGTAACCGTAACATTTATAAATCTTAAATTATGCACCGGTTTATGTATCACCTTTTTCCCAATTGCACCGATGCTTTTGGTAAACGGTCATACGCATTGACACCAAACGTGGATCATTTGCATATCAGATGTCACTCTTCTTATATGCAAAGTTTCGGGATTGTACCTTTCTTCTTTCTTGGGGCGCGATTTTCAATGGTCCTGAGTGTATAAGGGATGGCAGGTCATTAGGTCACAACCAAAATAGAGGACAAGAACCTCAAACATCTTGTTATGTTAATCGTCAAAATGAAGAAAGAACTATAAAATGAAAAGTATTATTTTAATTCCAAATTTTTTTAATGCAAGTTTTTAGTTTAAAATAATGCATGGATTTTGTTATTTCAGTTACTGAGTCTCCTATTTAAAAACAAAGATTGCTAGCTTAAATAATATTTATCTTTCAAAAAATCAAAATTACAATAAATTAATTAAAGTTACGCATACCTGTTCGTAATAATCTCGAAACCATGGATTTCTTGAGTTATTTCGTGGACTCAAGGTCGTCAAGTACTGTTTAAATGGGAAGATAGGAGCGTAGCTAGGTTGCATCATCAGCGCTCCCAAGGACACTAAAGGATACTGGTGAAAACCGTCAACATTTTCAAATGTAATCCACACAAAATCCCCAATATTCAACCTTCCAGAATCTATCTCGGTCTTCACAGTAGCGAATAAGCTAGTTGAGTCCTTGGAATCCAAGAACAAGACTACAGCTCTAAAAGATGAGAGAAAAAAACTGTTATAGAGGGCAATCTTAAGAGGAATTTAATGTCAAGGAGAAATCCCAGCTCTTGGGCATGGATTTCTCCTTGTAATTAGAAACCGTTCATATAACTTTCGATTCAAGGATCATGACATCAAGAAATGTTTCTGTCAGTAAATTTTAGTGGATCCAATTATTTTAAGGAAACAAAAATGAAATTACCTGGAACCTTCGTCTTTCTTTGCTTGAAGTTTACTGAAGAGAACTTCCATTGCTGCATTTGAAAATGAAGAAGGAATTTTTTCAGCTAGAGCTATTTCAATTTCTCTAGCTTCTGCTTTTGTTTTGAATGATTCAAATAAATCTTGTCCTTTCCATGCATTCTCAGAATACAGGACAGAAATGTAATTCCACTTGAAATGCTTCAGAAGATCCACCAATGCCCCAGCTCTGACGTCATTGGGCAAAGATAGTCTTAAAAGGTTTGGATATTTTTCCTTGTCGTTGAAAACTGTTGACGTGACTTTAGGAGCCAAAGTCATGACATTGAACGGCATGGCGACATCAACGATTGGTTGAATGACATTGTCATCTTGGGTAGCAACAAGACCCAGTACCTGATTGACTCCTAATATTTTATGAGTAGGAGACACAGAAGTTAGAGAACTACTGAAGAAATTTGCAACGTCTCTGGCTGCCTTCTCTCTGCTGTTGCAAGTATCAAAAATAATGGCGCCCAGATTGACACCTGGCAAGATCTGAGGACTGCTGTTAATTTGATCTAATGCCCAGAGGAATGCTTCTAGGTTCTGAATTCCTGATGAAGTAACCAAGGAATCACAAGTGAGAGGGTTGGCGTTGGATTTATGAATGTCTACGGAAGTGGCCAAATAAAGGTGGTCTTTGGAATCCAGAATCACCAAATCAGTGGATCTTTTGTCGCAGGCTCCACAATCTTCAATGCATTCTGAAGTCATCTTATCTACACTTATTTCTTCTCCGTCAGAATTGTACATTACGATTTCAGCAAGGTTGTTTAAGTGTGTTTCATAGGTGCCAACCTGAAAGTAACGGTATAATATAAATTTGCATGATATTTAATGCTCTCAAGAAAAATACAGCGTTGGAAGAACTTGCTACTGCATTCCCAGCATTAGATACCTAATCTTATATTATTTAAAACTGAGCGTATGTACCTATGTATGTAACTATGTATGTATGTCCAAGTTACTTCTACCCGAACGCCAATGAACTGACCATCAAGCCAGGTACGATAGATTCCTAATTTTCCCGTCTTTAGGTTTGGCTATGTAACATAATCCTCCGATAATAATTAGCAAAGATATCCATTAAAAACTATGAATTGTGACTCTTAGATTTCGACTTAAGAACCCTATTTTTCGAAGGCTTTCCCCCATTCAAATTATTATTCAGTGCTTCATCTCAACTTTACGTAACAATGCTTTCATTAAAATTTGTAGCGTGAAGAAAATCATTGAGATAGAAGAGCTGTTGCCATTTTTTTTTCTCGAATATGAATAAGTAAAATTTTGGTTTTTGTTTCAAATGCTTTTCCTGTAATCGGGGGATTTAAAATGTTTGCTTTTTGGTTATTTTTCCACAATCTGCGCAAAATTTTACTGTTTATTTTTTTTTTCAAGCTTGGTTGTTGAACACGCGTCGCTTGACTTAACTTTTATTTTCGAGATAGACCGTGCAGAGCCGAGTGACGCAGCTAGTAACGTATTTAACTATTTGAAATTTGTAATTTTATGGAAATATAACCAAAAGTTGAAACATTTCACTCCAGGAATTTTATTTTTTATGAAAACAAGGACGCAGTCTTCAGCCGATTTGCCAGGCCGTAATCTTTCTCTTAGAGCCGCTATATAGACAGGCCGACGCATGAACTTAAGTTTAGCCATTTTGGATCGGATTTTTCATTGTTGCACTGCTTGGGTTACCACAGCAAAGTTTCGGATTTCACCAAATTTGCAGAAAATAATATTTTATTTTATTAACATTTCACGTGCCGCTAATAATTGCTTACAGTGAACAATCACCGAACACGATAACTCGCCAGAAAAGACAACCACTCAAACACGCGCTCCGATCCAAAAAGGCTGATCTTAAGCTGATGCGTCGGCTCGTATATATAGGGGCCTTACTTTCTCTGGGTGCTACGATTCGGATAGTACCAAAAGATTCGATTAGCATAGTGCCTTCATGTTTTCACAGAAATAAAAATTCTAGATAAAGTGGCAACTGAAAATGAAAATGTGGCTATTTCAGCTAAATTAAAAGTGTCTTCTGGCAACGTAGGGGTCCCTCATTGGGGTTTACCCAATGGTCGATCACCTTGACCCTCCAAAAATTTCCTTATTTGGCAAATTTTGTCGGACAATTTTTAAAAATTATTATCATTTGTCGGCAAAATTTGGAGTTCTATCCGACAAAATTATCATGATTCGGTAAAATTTGGAGTTTGTTCTGGCAAATTGAAAATTTCTGCCCACCCAAAAATTTAATGTCGGAACACCCTGACCTTTACATCGAGAGTCCATGAAAAACCCTCATTTTTACTTCCTTTTACAAAAAAGGAAGTATTGTATTCGCGAAAAAATTTTCACTCAAAAATCGGCCTTAATTTCCATTTTTCTCACCCCCGAATGAACGTTGAGTTTTTTTTCAACCCTACCACAAGAGGATATATGCCTATAGGAACCTAGAGACACCCGGAATATCCATTTTGACGATCCCCGAGTTAATTACAAAGAATTTTCTCGTGACGTCCGTATGTACGTATGTATGTGCGTATGTGTGTATGTATCTCGCATAACTCAAAAACGGTATGTCCTAGAAAGTTGAAATTTGGTACGTAGACTCCTAGGGGGGCCTAGTTGTGCACCTTCCCTTTTGGTTGCTTTTGGATGTTTCTAAGGGGGTTTTTTGCCCCTTTTTGGGAGGAAATCATTGTTAATTTCGATGTAAACTCAAGTGGTGTTATAATTTAGCGGACTCTTGGCGATATATCGCCAGTATTTTGGTCGCCAAGTTTTGTCGCCAACTTGGTGACAAATTTGGCGATTTTTTTTTTAAAATCTGGTTTCAATTTGACTATTGTTGGTGATATTTAGAAAGTAAACTATTGAATCACATTAAAAATGTCAATAATGGGGAAATTACAGTAAATTGGAGTAAAAGGAAGTCATGTGATGCACACATCAGATCGTTTCCAAATGCCTTTAAAATCTTTTAAACTCAAAAGTGGAAATTCTCGTTTTCAGGGAACGTAATACTCAATGGCACTGATCAACCGTAAAAAAAAAATCTTCTCTTTTTTTTTTTAAATTTACGTTTTTGAACGTTTCTAAAACTTGGTTAAAAATACTTTTTTCGAAACGCTGTAGCAAGAAAAATTAAACACATGTTCCCACAGAATACATATCGCCTTAAAAATAAAATAATTTTCTTTCAAATAATAAAACCACAACAAAATATGGTACACCGTTCCGGAGAGAATGCAGTTCGTAATATTTGTCGATAATTGCAAGTGAGAAAGGGTGTCCAAGTTGCCTTTTTTGTCAGCTGTATCTCGGGCCAGAATATTTTTGAGGAAAAACAAAAATATATCTGCAACTTACTTTGTTTCGAATCATTACATATGTTAAACTCAAAAAATTCCTAGATTATAAAGGTAATCAAGCCCCTTTCCTAGATTGCCCTTAAGTTTAAGGAAGTTCCCTTAAATTAAACCTTATAATTTTTTTCCCCTGATATATGATAGCGCGCTAATATCTGTTTTAGTGCATAATACTAAAAATACATGACATAAGTTGAGCAGATGATTTTTTTTTAAAGTGGTAGCATTTTCGTGAGCATTCACCTTAAACAGTGTATTAGTGTTAAATTAAGTTATTTTCAAATGGATAAGTAAGTAACTGAATAAATAATTAGGAAAAAGTCAAGTATACCCGATTCTCCTGTAAAGGATTGAAAACCTACGTCTTTGAATTTCCCTATAAGAGTGGTAAAATTAAATGATGCAAATTACTTTAAAAGTATTTTTGTTTTAGAAATGATTCCTAAAAAATATCTAAGTGCCGGAGTAAAGTATCTCAGCAATATTTTTTTTAGTTCTTAAAATTTCAGACATTCTTGGCAAATGTAAGATTGGAATAATTTATTCCTCATTGGTAGTTTGAACCACCTGTAATGTTTTTTCTTACCTTACCTACTTTAACAACATAAATCCAATGTATAATCAAAACAAAATTTTTCGAAGCAAAAATAAAAGGTTTTCAAAACATTAAAAACTTTAATTAAAAAAATATTTTTAAATTACCTTTTGGTAAACAAAGTTCTTTCCAGCTGCTCTTCGGAAATTGAAGATTTCAATTGGTAAGTTACCATAACCTTGTTTAGTAAAAGCAAACATTTCTCCTTTTGCATCAAGTCTCGAAGAAGCTGTTTCTTTTATATAATTGAATAAGTGTTGGCGTAGTTGCGGAGTCTGTAACATTTTTGGACACAATCCTGGTTCTGGATGACATAACTCATTCCTCAAGCGAGCCAAACCAGCCGAAATAGCCAAGAGGCCCTGTATGATGTTAATCGTACTTGAAGAAGCTGTATAAGTAACAGGAGACAAACCATCTCCTTCGCACTTTCGATCATTGCACTCTTTCATTTGTTCCCAAAGCTCTTTAAACCAAGGGTTTCGTTTGTTACTATCCGGGGACAGCCGTTGGTAGTACGTTGAAAAATCTTCAATTTCTCCTTGTTGTGTTTTCAACACAATCACACCGGTAGCCTCATTTTCGAACTCCTTAAAAGATTGCAAGTTAACGATCCAGTCTCCACTGGACACGATGACCAAATCCCCTCTCCTGACTAGATCAGCAACCACAGCTCTGTGAACAGCCTTAAGGAATGATTCTGTTGTTTCTTCGCTGGTCCACAAAACAACAGCTCTAGCCCCTTTCTTCTTGGCAGCAAGTACGTTCCTGATGATTCTGTCCATTTCCGAATCGGCCATTGTTACTGGTGAGAGTTCGGCAGACAGACATATGTCGTTCTCTTTTGCAAACGTTTTAAATGATTCGAGCATCAATTTGCTGCGGTCATCACGATCGTGAATAACTGTGACATACTTCCACCCAAGGTACATAAGAGTATCGACAGTGGCTTTGGTTTTCTTTTCAAGTGGCAGCGCTATTTGCAAATGGTGATGGTTCATGTTTTTCGGCCGAACTGCGTCGTTAACAGAAATTGTTGTCACATTTAATGGCGTAATAATTGTAGAAGCAGCTGTCACATCTTCAGGGTTGCCGACAATGACAAAGGCAACATCTGAGCTAATACCGTCCATTTCTTTACTTTGAGTATCCAGTAAATAATTGGAAAGTTTATGAGTGACTTGCACAGAAGAAGAGCATGTATCAATAGCAACAACACGCAAGCGAATTTCAGGCAAAAACTCTGTGTCTCTGTTAATTTGATCTACGGCCCATAAAGCTGCTTCTAAATCCTGTACTGCTTGAGGATTTATTTCATCACTGCATTCTAAAGGATTTATTCCTGCTTTATGAATTGGTAGGAGGACAGGTATTGATATTTCATCTGTAGGAGAAACAACCGTCATAGACTCTGATGAAGCCATGGCTATGTAGGGGTCTTCTAAACGATGTTGTCGAACGCTAGAAAATAACAAGAAAAAAATAACATTATAGAATGTAAGAGTTCGATTGAAATTAAGTAAGTGGAGTCTCGAAAATCTGAGGTAATTGAGGCTCACATCACCTCGGATTATCTGGAAAATTCTTCCAGATTAAAAATTACACTATTCGGACTACATAGAAAGAGCACTTCTTACTTCGTTGCGTAAAGACACGGAACTTTTATCTCTACGGAAAATTTGTCACTCAAACTTTGACATAAATTTCCTTTTGATTGCGTCTAAACGAATGTTAACTTTTTTTTTCGTACGCATTTGTGTGTGCAACGCAACCGAAACTTAATCAACCTCTCAATGTGTTTTTATTATTTACTGTACGTAGTCAATAAGTTTTGCAGCAGCAAAACATTTCTATTTTCAGATTTTAATGAAAATCAAATTTTGAGCTACTAAAATGTATAACCTTAAATATAAACGAAGCACTTCGGTTGACGCGGAACCTTGAACTTTCTAGACTCGGATTTTCAAGACTCTACGGTAGTTAAAATACAAAATGGTGTCTTTTTTTTTAATAAACATAGTAAACCATTGAATAAAAAAAAAGGCTTCATAAACATTGAAACAGCGGTAATAACTAGTACAGGTACCTACTGATACAGCTTATCATGTAAGGGTGCATGTTGGGGAGGGGATGGCATGAGACAGATAGGGCTATATATATGCCATATTGAAAATTTTTAAGGTCTTGCTTTTAGGGACACTTTCCCCTTTGTATGGAGAAAGATCTTAAGGGTATTGATTCCGGGCAACATTTCCCCCATCGTAGATGAAGTTTTGCGTTCGGGCATTTTCTGCTCAATCGTTGTATCCCCTGCCGTGTGATCGACATATTCTTCACTTGTAAGCTTTTGCACCCCATGCGATCTGATGTGAACCAATCAAGGAAGCCTTTTTGGGCGTACTCCCTGACAGGTTATTTTAACTTTTATGTAACGTCATCCTATTGAGACTGATCAAAAGAATCAAAAGAGCTTAACTGCTCCAACATCAATGACGCTCGCCTGCGGCGGGCATACATCCGAATGAAGTCTGGAGATAGTTTTGGATGATGTGATATTTCATGTATAGCTGTGCAGCAGATTCTAGACTGGTGATTTGCTGCGCTGGCACTAGCTCATAATGAATGTTAGCCTTCGACAACTTTGCTCTTCTATATTTTATTCTTGATTGCTGTTGACCCAGTCGATATTATTTCACCGGAATCGGCTTATTCAACCTTGGCACTGAGGTGCGTGGAGATCTGAATGAATGTATAGATCAAGTACCTCAATCATCGAGCTCTAAATTTTCGTCCACGATGAAATTAGACTCGCACTTTTCTCGAATTATTGTAATTGAGCATTACTAATACTGTGTGCGTAGCGTTCCTTACGTTATGCAACTGCAGCTTACGTAATTTTTATGTCTGTTTAACTGTGTGTGTAGTTCTTTCTTTTCGGATTTCCAGCAATACCTAATTTAATTGCTCAACAGTGCAAAATACAATTTTTTAAAATCTTCAATTAAGTTAATGTTTTTATACCTCAGACAGTCTTTACATCCTCCCTTAGGGCAAATCGAAGGTGTGTATTGAAATGCTGAATCCAAAATTTTAGTCTCTTCAGTGTCATAGGCTAAAACCTAGAGGGAAAACAAGTATCACTTAAACCTGTTGAAAATAAGAGCATTCATAACGATAAATACTCCTTCTTAAAGGATAATTCAAAATTATGTAACTTTGTGTTCAAGGGTTAAAATTGTTTTGTATGAACATTTATGTAAAACTTGTATTTCAGAGTAAATAAGTAAAGAATATTATTTTTTTCCTTAAACCAAAACCTTCATTCTAAAAATAATTAGCCTAGCTCTAATATTATGTACAAGCTCGTTATAGTCAACTAACAATGGAATTAGTTATAGAGAAAATTCCGGAACGGTGAGTATGATTATTCAGTTCTTGTTTACTAACTTGAACCCTAGAACAATCCTTAGTTCTCGACCTGTTCATTTAAACATTTGTTCGAAATTGTGTTGATTGTTATCATTCACAAAAAAAAAGAAAAAAATCTCATCTGTTTTTCAAACAAAACACAATTTTATACATTATTATGGTTAGAGAAATATGTTTTTACCTTATCAAAATGCGACTGAAAGTAAGGGAAGATCGCAGCACCATCTTGGATTTTAGATGCGTTTTTCAGTTCGTTTTATATTTCAAGTAGGGGAGACCGGGGCAAGATGACGAGCCGGGCAAGATGACGAATGCCTAAATTTTTCCGTTTTAAACTAGGTAACTGCATTATACTGGCTCTCGTATCCGCTGTTCGTTCAGCAATAGTATAGAGACGCTGAAATCGCCATATTTGTGTTAGTTCTGAAGCTCTGATTGTTTACCGTTGCCACGATATAACTTTTATGCATGTGTAAATAAGCTCTGCTGCATATACATATAGGATATATCGTGTCTCTTGAGTATTTATGAGTAACTTAGTTTAAATATTACCTATTACCATTAATACATATCAATTAATCGCCTTCTGTTATGGCAATGGAGAAGAATCAGTTCAAACAGGCAGTCTGGGGCAAGATGACGGGCAGCAACGCGGGGCAAGATGACGAGCTTGCCTATTGCCCGTGTTTTGGAATTTATTATACTAACTATGTTGTCCACTTTAACTTCCTGTAAACGCTGTGTGTTTGTCCACGCGACCTTGCGCTTCTCCTCTGGGGCTAAAGGACGCATTGAATCAAGGTAGGTATCGTTCGAAAGTGGGTGACCAAGGGCTATTTATAAACTAGTTGACAAAATGACTAATTGAATAAATTAAACCAAGCAAAGAATCTCTTGCTCTGCTGATTATTGACAATCGTAAATCTCACAAAGCTTTGCAGGCTATCTTATATCGCAGTGAAAAAACATTATCATGGTTGGGTTGCCATTTCACACATTCCATCGTCTCTAGCTCCGGATACGTCATTTTTCTGCCCCTTAAAAGTAGTGTAAAAAGGACAGTTGAACGCCAGGAGGGGCAATCGGGCAATGCATTGCCCCTCCACCCCCTGCCGACCCCCCCCCCCCCTCCGCCTCCCACTCTCCCTCTGACCTTGGGGTTGCGCATGAATCTTGAAGGAGGTGACGAGGGTTTTTTCCCGAGATTTCGCCCTTCCTCGTTTTCGCTCTTCCTCGCTTTTGCTCGGCTACGTTTTCGCTCTTCCTCGCTTCCGCTCGGCTACGTTTTCGCACCATGAAAGGTTATGAAGGTTTTTCGCGCGTTTTTAGATATTTTCCCGCGTTTTTGGACTTTGTCGTTTTTCTAGTCATAGAAGACTAGGAGGTTTTTCACTTTTTGAATGGCAACGTCAAAGTTTTTGGTTGTTATGACAACCAGAGTTTTTTAGTTTTCAGTTGGCAACACTTGTTGCTATGCTTTAACTTTTGGATGGCAACTTTTAAGAACGTTCATGCCGCCATCTATCGGAACTTTGAATATTTTTTTCCGGACTTAGAATATTTCTGCGAATTTAATTATTTTTATTTTACAGAGTGTCGGGAATCGAACACCCAAACTTTGAGTTAGCAAAAACGTATGCTAACCACTATGCTATATTTTCCATTACACTTTCAGTCTTAATGTGAATCTGTACCATGACAACGAATATTACAATTAAATTAATTTTAAAACCATCAGTTAATTCACTCTTTAGTACTAATCATGGCATATCATTAACTGTATTTCAGCTCATAATTGAAACTATCATCATTATTATTATTTTTCATATTAACAAAGTTTTCACTTAAGTAAAGATTTATTTAAATACAACCCATTCGAGATTTTAGATTTGGTTCAATGCTTTGTGGACTTGAAATTTATTTTAAACTTTGATTTTCTTTTTCATGCATTTCAAACTTTATCATTTTTATTTTTTCTAACTTGTTAAATTTTCTTAACTAATTTCTTTTTTCTTTGTCAAATTGACAAATATTTTTTCTAACTTGTAAAAATTTCGAAGAAATAATTTTCTTAACTAATTTTTTTTTTTGACTTTCATACAACAAAATATTTTTTCTTACTTGTTAAATTTTCGAAGAAATAATTAACTTAAATATTCTTTCACACATTTTGAACTTTGACGTTTTTTCCTGTCATTTAGCACTTTGATTTTTTTTCACTATTTTAGCGTTTTTCAATTATTTTCAGTCTTTAACTATTTTCTTAACTTTTTAGTCTTTAACTAATTTCAAGCATTTCAGACTTAGATTATTTTTTCGTGATTTCGATTTTTTTTTTTTTAGTATATTTTAGAGTTTGATCATTTTCTCACTTGTTTTTACTTTATCGTTTTTTTCCGATATTTTTAAACTTAGAAATTTTTCGCAATTAGTGACTGGAATTGAAACCTCAAATTTTTCGAAACATTATCATGTCTTCAATTTTTGCAATCATGTCAAACTTGCAATCAATTTACTCTTAGTAGTAATTAACACCTATCATTAACAAATTTTTACGGATTTTAAGAAATCAACTTAATTAATTTTTTCCAGTAAGCAAATTTCGCACTCAATTTACATTTCATCACTGCATATACGTTTCAAGAGTTTCATTGAATTTATCACATACCATTTAATTAACTCTAATAATTACTTTTTCATTAATACTTAACTTAATCATTTTATCATACATTTATTCCAGTTACAAAATTATGCTTAAAAGTTATTTATTTTTCTTAGCACAAGAGATTTTAACATGTTCCTACTAAAATGCTTTTCACTCTAGTTTGAGTTTACTAAAATAGCAACTCATTTATGATTTAGATTCATTTAATCGTCTTTGATTCTTTTTCATTATTATTATTTTAAATTATCACATACGTTATTATTTTTATACATTTATCCATTTAATTTTCCAAAATCTACAATCAATTTACTTTTCGTATTAATTAACACTTATCACTATCAAATATTTTCATGAATTTTAAAAAATTATCTTCTTAAATAATTTTTTACTGTAACCAAATTTCCCACTCAAGTTATATTTTATCACTACATATGCTTTTCATGAGTTTCATTTAATTTATCGCATTTCATTTAATTAACTCTAATAATTATTTTTTTATCATCGATATTTAAGTTAATCATATTTTCCTTTATTTTTTTTTTTCATGCAAACACTCTTGATGGAATAAAACAAAATTTTCAACTTTCATGAATTAAATCCCCTCTGACTATTTTATTTTACTTTACCATACTTTACTATTTTACTTACTGCGTTTTACTATTTATCATTCATTACAGCTTTTCCAAAATATTACTTTACAACCAACCAATTTCATTAACAGAATTTTCATTACAATTTATAAATTTCACTTTTATTTAATTATTTTTACCTACGCTAAAATAAAACACATAATACAAAAATTTAAACATCAATGAAGTACCCAAGAAATGTTAAAATTATAAGTCGAGTATCAAAACTTCATGTCAGCAAATTTTAAAAATAGACTTACCGAAAAATAACTTCTACTGAAATTCATTTCAAAACTTGGAATCAATTTACTCTTAGCATTAATAAACACTTATCATTAAGAAATTTTCATGGATTTTAAAAATCAACTTATTTAATTTTTTCCAGTAAGCAAATTTTGCACTCAAGTCACATTTTATCACTACATATGCTTTTCAAGAGTTTTATTGAATTTATCACATTTTATTTAAT
Organism: Uloborus diversus; assembly: GCF_026930045.1. Taxonomy (NCBI): domain Eukaryota; kingdom Metazoa; phylum Arthropoda; class Arachnida; order Araneae; family Uloboridae; genus Uloborus; species Uloborus diversus. Next base: position 25,236,800 of record NC_072735.1, read on the forward strand.
TATTTTTTGATTAGTATTAAACTTAGTCATTTTATCGCTTAGTATTTAACTTAATCATTTTCTTGCTTGTTTTTACTTTATCGGTTTTTTTCCCGTTATTTTTAAACTTAGAAATTTTTCACAATTAGTAACAGGAATCGAACCCACAAATTTTTCGAAACATTATCAGGTCTACAATTTTCATCCAACTAATTTATTTTAAAAACTAGCAATCAATTTACTCTTAGTAGTAATTAACACTTATCATTAATAAATTTTCGCGATTTTAAAAAAAATCAACTTATTTAATTTTTTTACAGTAAGCAAATTTCGCACTCAAGTTACATTTCATCACTTTATATGCTTTTCAAGAGTTTCATTTAATTTATCACATTTTATTTAATCAACTCTATTAATTATTTTTTTGATTAGTATTTAACTTAGTCATTTTATCGCATAGTGTTTTACTTTATTATTATTATTTTTTTTTTTTCATACAAGCACTCTTGTTAGAATAAAACAAAATTTTCAACCTTCATGAATTAGAATCACTTTGGCTATTTCATTTTCCCAATAATATTTTACTTTAACAACTAATTTCTTTAACAAAATCGATATCATTTATTTTAGTCTTTATCCTTTTCGAACAATACATTCAAATGGACAGCTATACGTTAAATTAAGAAACTTAATCTAAATTTTGACAAATTAAGTTATAGCTAAATACTGACTAAAATTAAGTACAAAAGACTAACCTTTTTGGGGTGAAATCCCTCAAGTACCAGCTATCGCGAAGTTATTTAAAAACAGTGAATGAAATTGTAATAAGTGGATTGTTAATTATAACTCAATCTCACAAAATTACAATTACACGCATGTTTTATTTGAAATCGCTGCATACGGCTGGCTGCTCATCGTCGATTTTCAGAACGCATGCCGTGATATCGCAAATCAACTCGGCTGTTGAAAAAAACTACCGTAGTCCTACAGCACTTCGGATCGTCCACACACACACACCGAGGCGAATTGAGAAAATGACTTTATCAATATTGCTATCTACCCCTTTACCGATAACAGATAACAAACCCCACGTGCTAGTATTATTCACCACCTGGCCTACGTCTTTCAAGTGATGTCACTGTTTCTGACCAATTAAAATTAGTTCACGTTTCTCAAATATCAAGCACATAGATCGACAATAGCCTGATGTCAGGTTTTCCAAACAAAATTTTAGATTTTAATTCGTAGTTTCGAATTAATTTCTTTTTCATTTCAAACTTATAAAAAAAAAAAATTTCCAGCTTGTAAGAATATTTCTTTCAAAAACAGATTTTTGATTCAAAACAGTATTTTTTCAAACTTGTAATATTTTTCTACTTAGAAAATGAAATCAAAAATTTTTGTTTTCTTTAATCATATAAAATGTTTTTAAGAAATAATTTCTCAAACTTGTAATATTTTTCCACTAATTAAAAAAAATCAATTTTTTTTTCAATCATATAAAAATAAATTTTTAATCTTACAACAGTAAATTTTTCCGCAAAAATATTTTTTTCAAATCAAAATAATAATAATAATAATATTTTTGTAACATATTGTTTTTTTTCCTTTCAATCTTTTTTTTCAAAAATTTTCAAACTTATAAAATAAAATTTTTTCAACTTAATCTTCAAACGAAATGATTTAATTAAATTTAAAACTCAATATCACTTTACTCTTAGTATTAATAACCAATAGCACTTAACCATTTACTCTTTGCACTCTAAGTATTAATTAACACACACGCATTACAAATAATAATAATAATGTTTAAGATACTTACAAATCATTCACTCTAGCTTTCAAATATCCATCTAGCATGTTATTGTTCATTCGTGTGAGGGAACTTGTAATAAAACTTTACTTATCAACCGAAATTATAAGCGAAAATATCGCATTTTTTAGCACTTAATATAATCCTACAATTAACAAATTGGTTTTAACTTTGAATTTAAGAAAAATAAAAACTATTACACACTTAGTAACATATCTATCGATGTATATTATTTCATGACAAATCACAAATAGGTGAGGATCTTTTATCGATCATGTGACCAACTAAGTTAAGAAAGAGCGTTCTTATCTCATATGAGAATTTATAAGTCTTTAATATTTCTCTTTAATGTAAGTGTATTGATACGTACGAGTTTGTGTATGTGAATATAACTGTGTATTGTTTTCAAACCATTGTCATGTTTAAGCTTTACGGTTCTAATTTTGACTTTCCACTTAGCATTATTTGAAGTCCTTCGCATGCATTAAACTATAGAAATATTACAAAAATTATATTTTCATTCAGTCTTAATTACAAAACCATACAATAAGATGAAGACAACACCGATAGTATAAAGATTACTTACAATAAAGTGCATATAAAAAATATATGTAAGAGTGATTTCAAAGTATAATCCATCAACCATATTCAACAACTCAATAAAAACACAAGTCTCTTTTAAAATGATAAACACAATTTATTCACACACACAGTAAAAGACAATTAAAAAAACTTTCATCTTTAAGTAAAACTCTTCAAAACTTTCAAGCGTATTTTTAACATCGATTGCATCAAATAAATCAGACACATGACATTTTAAACATGGACTATCAACATTCAAAGTAACGAAGTCACGAGTCAAGTTTTCCCAATTAACATTAAAAAGAGCCCGTTCGAAAAAAGTGTCGAACTTTCGACCCCTTGTTAATGATTCACATTCATGCACTCTCATGTAAAAAATGAATCCATTTTTACAATCCACACATTCTTTTTTAGAAAGGTAGTTTATGTTGCATATGAGCTCATCAAATAGTCACTTACGTAGAGAATCAGCCAGTTTACGAACTTCTTATGATGTATATGTGCTGATTTTATCACATCGACAATCACAGGGATATTTTTTCTCAATTTCCGAAAGGATGTACTCTTTTAGAGTATAAGTCATAAGTTTGTCTTTGACACTACGTGAGATACAAGGGGACGCGTAGCACAATTTGTCAATCTGGCTTTCCAAAAGTAGAACTCTATCAGGCATCAACTGGAACACTTCTCGTTTCAGTTTGAACAATCTTTGCACACTAACACAGATGTTACCATTCGCACTCGACTCTCCTTTTTTATAACAAAAGCGAAATCACGGTCTTCGATTAATTTTTGATTTATATTTTTACGTAGGCTTGAAATAAGTGATCTCCACACATCTGGTTCTAAGGAAATACCATCCATAGTTGGTCGAAAAATACCATCTTTCCCACACGTATATCTTCTAATATGCACGCGTGTACGTTTCCGAAAAGTATTCACCTAAAGTGAAAATACAATCACCCAAGTGTATCATATCATCAGGCTGTGGAGAAGCCTCAATGTTCATTTTCATGTTCGTTGCATCCCATCTGTTCATCTTCAGGCTTCAAAGTTTCAGAATGATTTTCACCAGCGTTAGTCATTCTTAACTCTCATAGGATTAGGAGTCACAATACTAAAACAACTTCCTGTGAACTTAAAAAATAAATCAAACTAGGTTTTAACACTAGCTGGTGAAGAAAAATCCTAAGTACATAGAATAAAATTTCACGATCTCTTTCAAAGCTCAGAATCACCCTGAAAATGATTCTCCAAACATCCACTATAAACCAATGAATATTCACTTTAACCAATGAGAAGTGTACATAAATCTCTTGCTACTGACGTCATAGAATATCACATGAACTTTTGAGCAGAATTGAGTTGTTTTACACAGTATTCAGATTTTTAGAAAATGCCAACACTTTGACTTCCAAATTCATCCTGACCTACTACGAGTAATTTTAAGATGGTAGCAGGTTTTCACATCACACCGAATGTCGATGACGTTTTCGCATCTCATGCAAATTGACATGATCAATTACACGTGATTGATCATGTCATGCGTGAGATGCGAAAACGTCATCGGCATTCGATGTGATGTGAAAACCTGCTACCATCTTAAAATTACTCGTAGTAGGTCAGGATGAATTTGGAAGTCAAAGTGTTGGCATTTTCTAAAAATCTGAATACTGTGTAAAACAACTCAATTCTGCTCAAAAGTTCATGTGATATTCTATGACGTCAGTAGCAAGAGATTTATGTACACTTCTCATTGGTTAAAGTGAATATTCATTGGTTTATAGTGGATGTTTGGAGAATCATTTTCAGGGTGATTCTGAGCTTTGAAAGAGATCGTGAAATTTTATTCTATGTACTTAGGATTTTTCTTCACCAGCTAGTGTTAAAACCTAGTTTGATTTATTTTTTAAGTTCACAGGAAGTTGTTTTAGTATTGTGACTCCTAATCCTATGAGAGTTAAGAATGACTAACGCTGGTGAAAATCATTCTGAAACTTTGAAGCCTGAAGATGAACAGATGGGATGCAACGAACATGAAAATGAACATTGAGGCTTCTCCACAGCCTGATGATATGATACACTTGGGTGATTGTATTTTCACTTTAGGTGAATACTTTTCGGAAACGTACACGCGTGCATATTAGAAGATATACCTGTGGGAAAGATGGTATTTTTCGACCAACTATGGATGGTATTTCCTTAGAACCAGATGTGTGGAGATCACTTATTTCAAGCCTACGTAAAAATATAAATCAAAAATTAATCGAAGACCGTGATTTCGCTTTTGTTATAAAAAAGGAGAGTCGAGTGCGAATGGTAACATCTGTGTTAGTGTGCAAAGATTGTTCAAACTGAAACGAGAAGTGTTCCAGTTGATGCCTGATAGAGTTCTACTTTTGGAAAGCCAGATTGACAAATTGTGCTACGCGTCCCCTTGTATCTCACGTAGTGTCAAAGACAAACTTATGACTTATACTCTAAAAGAGTACATCCTTTCGGAAATTGAGAAAAAATATCCCTGTGATTGTCGATGTGATAAAATCAGCACATATACATCACAAGAAGTTCGTAAACTGGCTGATTCTCTACGTAAGTGACTATTTGATGAGCTCATATGCAACATAAACTACCTTTCTAAAAAAGAATGTGTGGATTGTAAAAATGGATTCATTTTTTACATGAGAGTGCATGAATGTGAATCATTAACAAGGGGTCGAAAGTTCGACACTTTTTTCGAACGAGCTCTTTTTAATGTTAATTGGGAAAACTTGACTCGTGACTTCGTTACTTTGAATGTTGATAGTCCATGTTTAAAATGTCATGTGTCTGATTTATTTGATGCAATCGATGTTAAAAATACGCTTGAAAGTTTTGAAGAGTTTTACTTAAAGATGAAAGTTTTTTTAATTGTCTTTTACTGTGTGTGTGAATAAATTGTGTTTATCATTTTAAAAGAGACTTGTGTTTTTATTGAGTTGTTGAATATGGTTGATGGATTATACTTTGAAATCACTCTTACATATATTTTTTATATGCACTTTATTGTAAGTAATCTTTATACTATCGGTGTTGTCTTCATCTTATTGTATGGTTTTGTAATTAAGACTGAATGAAAATATAATTTTTGTAATATTTCTATAGTTTAATGCATGCGAAGGACTTCAAATAATGCTAAGTGGAAAGTCAAAATTAGAACCGTAAAGCTTAAACATGACAATGGTTTGAAAACAATACACAGTTATATTCACATACACAAACTCGTACGTATCAATACACTTACATTAAAGAGAAATATTAAAGACTTATAAATTCTCATATGAGATAAGAACGCTCTTTCTTAACTTAGTTGGTCACATGATCGATAAAAGATCCTCACCTATTTGTGATTTGTCATGAAATAATATACATCGATAGATATGTTACTAAGTGTGTAATAGTTTTTATTTTTCTTAAATTCAAAGTTAAAACCAATTTGTTAATTGTAGGATTATATTAAGTGCTAAAAAATGCGATATTTTCGCTTATAATTTCGGTTGATAAGTAAAGTTTTATTACAAGTTCCCTCACACGAATGAACAATAACATGCTAGATGGATATTTGAAAGCTTGAGTAGATGATTTGTAAGTATCTTAAACATTATTATTATTATTTGTAATGCGTGTGTGTTAATTAATACTTAGAGTGCAAAGAGTAAATGGTTAAGTGCTATTGGTTATTAATACTAAGAGTAAAGTGATATTGAGTTTTAAATTTAATTAAATCATTTCGTTTGAAGATTAAGTTGAAAAAATTTTATTTTATAAGTTTGAAAATTTTTGAAAAAAAAGATTGAAAGGAAAAAAAACAATATGTTACAAAAATATTATTATTATTATTATTTTGATTTGAAAAAAATATTTTTGCGGAAAAATTTACTGTTGTAAGATTAAAAATTTATTTTTATATGATTGAAAAAAAAATTGATTTTTTTTTAATTAGTGGAAAAATATTACAAGTTTGAGAAATTATTTCTTAAAAACATTTTATATGATTAAAGAAAACAAAAATTTTTGATTTCATTTTCTAAGTAGAAAAATATTACAAGTTTGAAAAAATACTGTTTTGAATCAAAAATCTGTTTTTGAAAGAAATATTCTTACAAGCTGGAATTTTTTTTTTTATAAGTTTGAAATGAAAAAGAAATTAATTCGAAACTACGAATTAAAATCTAAAATTTTGTTTGGAAAACCTGACATCAGGCTATTGTCGATCTATGTGCTTGATATTTGAGAAACGTGAACTAATTTTAATTGGTCAGAAACAGTGACATCACTTGAAAGACGTAGGCCAGGTGGTGAATAATACTAGCACGTGGGGTTTGTTATCTGTTATCGGTAAAGGGGTAGATAGCAATATTGATAAAGTCATTTTCTCAATTCGCCTCGGTGTGTGTGTGTGGACGATCCGAAGTGCTGTAGGACTACGGTAGTTTTTTTCAACAGCCGAGTTGATTTGCGATATCACGGCATGCGTTCTGAAAATCGACGATGAGCAGCCAGCCGTATGCAGCGATTTCAAATAAAACATGCGTGTAATTGTAATTTTGTGAGATTGAGTTATAATTAACAATCCACTTATTACAATTTCATTCACTGTTTTTAAATAACTTCGCGATAGCTGGTACTTGAGGGATTTCACCCCAAAAAGGTTAGTCTTTTGTACTTAATTTTAGTCAGTATTTAGCTATAACTTAATTTGTCAAAATTTAGATTAAGTTTCTTAATTTAACGTATAGCTGTCCATTTGAATGTATTGTTCGAAAAGGATAAAGACTAAAATAAATGATATCGATTTTGTTAAAGAAATTAGTTGTTAAAGTAAAATATTATTGGGAAAATGAAATAGCCAAAGTGATTCTAATTCATGAAGGTTGAAAATTTTGTTTTATTCTAACAAGAGTGCTTGTATGAAAAAAAAAATAATAATAATAATAAAGTAAAACACTATGCGATAAAATGACTAAGTTAAATACTAATCAAAAAAATAATTAATAGAGTTGATTAAATAAAATGTGATAAATTAAATGAAACTCTTGAAAAGCATATAAAGTGATGAAATGTAACTTGAGTGCGAAATTTGCTTACTGTAAAAAAATTAAATAAGTTGATTTTTTTTAAAATCGTGAAAATTTATTAATGATAAGTGTTAATTACTACTAAGAGTAAATTGATTGCAAGTTTTTAAAATAAATTAGTTGGATGAAAATTGTAGACCTGATAATGTTTCGAAAAATTTGTGGGTTCGATTCCTGTTACTAATTGTGAAAAATTTCTAAGTTTAAAAATAACGGGAAAAAAACCGATAAAGTAAAAACAAGCAAGAAAATGATTAAGTTAAATACTAAGCGATAAAATGACTAAGTTTAATACTAATCAAAAAATAATTAAATAAAATGTGATAAATTCAATAAAACTCTTGAAAAGCATATGTAGTGATAAAATGTGACTTGAGTGCGAAATTTGCTTACTGGAAAAAATTAAATAAGTTGATTTTTAAAATCCATGAAAATTTCTTAATGATAAGTGTTTATTAATGCTAAGAGTAAATTGATTCCAAGTTTTGAAATGAATTTCAGTAGAAGTTATTTTTCGGTAAGTCTATTTTTAAAATTTGCTGACATGAAGTTTTGATACTCGACTTATAATTTTAACATTTCTTGGGTACTTCATTGATGTTTAAATTTTTGTATTATGTGTTTTATTTTAGCGTAGGTAAAAATAATTAAATAAAAGTGAAATTTATAAATTGTAATGAAAATTCTGTTAATGAAATTGGTTGGTTGTAAAGTAATATTTTGGAAAAGCTGTAATGAATGATAAATAGTAAAACGCAGTAAGTAAAATAGTAAAGTATGGTAAAGTAAAATAAAATAGTCAGAGGGGATTTAATTCATGAAAGTTGAAAATTTTGTTTTATTCCATCAAGAGTGTTTGCATGAAAAAAAAATAAAGGAAAATATGATTAACTTAAATATCGATGATAAAAAAATAATTATTAGAGTTAATTAAATGAAATGCGATAAATTAAATGAAACTCATGAAAAGCATATGTAGTGATAAAATATAACTTGAGTGGGAAATTTGGTTACAGTAAAAAATTATTTAAGAAGATAATTTTTTAAAATTCATGAAAATATTTGATAGTGATAAGTGTTAATTAATACGAAAAGTAAATTGATTGTAGATTTTGGAAAATTAAATGGATAAATGTATAAAAATAATAACGTATGTGATAATTTAAAATAATAATAATGAAAAAGAATCAAAGACGATTAAATGAATCTAAATCGTAAATGAGTTGCTATTTTAGTAAACTCAAACTAGAGTGAAAAGCATTTTAGTAGGAACATGTTAAAATCTCTTGTGCTAAGAAAAATAAATAACTTTTAAGCATAATTTTGTAACTGGAATAAATGTATGATAAAATGATTAAGTTAAGTATTAATGAAAAAGTAATTATTAGAGTTAATTAAATGGTATGTGATAAATTCAATGAAACTCTTGAAACGTATATGCAGTGATGAAATGTAACTTGAGTGCGAAATTTGCTTACTGGAAAAAATTAATTAAGTTGATTTCTTAAAATCCGTAAAAATTTGTTAATGATAGGTGTTAATTACTACTAAGAGTAAATTGATTGCAAGTTTGACATGATTGCAAAAATTGAAGACATGATAATGTTTCGAAAAATTTGAGGTTTCAATTCCAGTCACTAATTGCGAAAAATTTCTAAGTTTAAAAATATCGGAAAAAAACGATAAAGTAAAAACAAGTGAGAAAATGATCAAACTCTAAAATATACTAAAAAAAAAAAAATCGAAATCACGAAAAAATAATCTAAGTCTGAAATGCTTGAAATTAGTTAAAGACTAAAAAGTTAAGAAAATAGTTAAAGACTGAAAATAATTGAAAAACGCTAAAATAGTGAAAAAAAATCAAAGTGCTAAATGACAGGAAAAAACGTCAAAGTTCAAAATGTGTGAAAGAATATTTAAGTTAATTATTTCTTCGAAAATTTAACAAGTAAGAAAAAATATTTTGTTGTATGAAAGTCAAAAAAAAAAATTAGTTAAGAAAATTATTTCTTCGAAATTTTTACAAGTTAGAAAAAATATTTGTCAATTTGACAAAGAAAAAAGAAATTAGTTAAGAAAATTTAACAAGTTAGAAAAAATAAAAATGATAAAGTTTGAAATGCATGAAAAAGAAAATCAAAGTTTAAAATAAATTTCAAGTCCACAAAGCATTGAACCAAATCTAAAATCTCGAATGGGTTGTATTTAAATAAATCTTTACTTAAGTGAAAACTTTGTTAATATGAAAAATAATAATAATGATGATAGTTTCAATTATGAGCTGAAATACAGTTAATGATATGCCATGATTAGTACTAAAGAGTGAATTAACTGATGGTTTTAAAATTAATTTAATTGTAATATTCGTTGTCATGGTACAGATTCACATTAAGACTGAAAGTGTAATGGAAAATATAGCATAGTGGTTAGCATACGTTTTTGCTAACTCAAAGTTTGGGTGTTCGATTCCCGACACTCTGTAAAATAAAAATAATTAAATTCGCAGAAATATTCTAAGTCCGGAAAAAAATATTCAAAGTTCCGATAGATGGCGGCATGAACGTTCTTAAAAGTTGCCATCCAAAAGTTAAAGCATAGCAACAAGTGTTGCCAACTGAAAACTAAAAAACTCTGGTTGTCATAACAACCAAAAACTTTGACGTTGCCATTCAAAAAGTGAAAAACCTCCTAGTCTTCTATGACTAGAAAAACGACAAAGTCCAAAAACGCGGGAAAATATCTAAAAACGCGCGAAAAACCTTCATAACCTTTCATGGTGCGAAAACGTAGCCGAGCGGAAGCGAGGAAGAGCGAAAACGTAGCCGAGCAAAAGCGAGGAAGAGCGAAAACGAGGAAGGGCGAAATCTCGGGAAAAAACCCTCGTCACCTTCTTCAAGATTCATGCGCAACCCCAAGGTCAGAGGGGGAGTGGGAGGCGGAGGGGGGGGTCGGCAGGGGGTGGAGGGGCAATGCATTGCCCGATTGCCCCTCCTGGCGTTCAACTGTCCTTTTTACACTACTCTTAAAAACCTACTATAGCCAAGCATGTGGCAAATTTATGGTCATTCATCAAGGACAAACTATCACAGAATAAAAATATTGGTGAGCTTTTGAGCACCGCTTACTTCAAAGCAGCTATAGTTGGAAATGCCGATAAAGGGTTTAAAGAATGAGGTATCGAGTCTCATACTTTTCTTGTTTTTTTTAGCGGACTATGACGTTGTTGGCTCTGAAACTGAATAATAGTGCTAATCCTCAGACCTTGGGAGTAGAAAAGCAACATATAAACCGTCCAGACGAAGCAGAAGTTATGGCAAATGCCGATTCCGATACACCAAAGAAGCATGTTAGTGTTTTTGATTTCAATGCATTGCTTAAAGCAACACAATGCGAATAACAAAAACTGAAGCTCAAACATTCTTACAAGCACACCCGTCAAAGAAATGTCAGAACAAGGAACAAAGCGGAAAAAAAGAATTATTTAAAAAAACAGGGAAAATAAGCTCGTGAAACTAAAAAGGGAGTAAAAAAAAAAACTCAGACCAAATTTCTGTAGGCCCAAGTCTATTAGTGCGGGCCCGTATTCATGCCAAGCAATGCAGTTGCAACAAATTCAAAGAATAGTGTTCTAAGATGTCTTACTTGGAAAGTGGAATTTTGAGACCCTCCAACAGAAGAATGGGTCCAGAGCTGTAAAAGCCAAGAGTGGTGGCATGAGGAATGTTCCAATCACGAAAATGGTATTTTTATTTGTGTCTATTTTAGCTGCAGAACTTAACACTTGAACATTACGCTACAACGCATTACGCTTAATTTGATACTTAGTAAGATGTTAAAACACAGTTATCATGTGTAAAACTAGGTAACATATTCAAAACATAAAATATGTTCTACCTTTTTCAACGTTGTCATCTTGCCCCTAGGTTAAAGTCATCTTGCCCCAGTACTGGGGCAAGATGACGATTTGTTAAGGTTATGAAAAAATAAAAATATCCTTCGTTATTTTTATTTGAAAAATTAAATGGCAATATATTTAATACTACAAAGAACTACTCTAACAGCTCATATAAAATTAATTTTTCTATCCTTAAAAATAAATCAATAAACCACGAAAATTGTTAGCATAGTCATCTTGCCACGGTCTCCCCTACTTGGACAACCGAGCCTCGCTCGGTTTTAAAAGAATTATTTTTTGTCAATTCGTGTTTTTCTAAGATTCGATTCTTTTTCAAATGTACTTGAAAAGCATCACGTTAACGTAATATTAAGGTTCTCGCCAGTCGTTGGATATGCTTCCGAGAAACGAGAGATATACATGTAAACACTTCATCAGCATTATAATCATCATTTCAGCAATAAGAAGCCTACTTCTGAATATAGGCTTCCTTAGGTGGATGTCTGTGGGGGAGAGAAAGTTCTGAGCTGATTGTGTATAAATATTTAGCGCACGATATTACCAAAAAAGTAGTTTTTAATAGGGATGTGTCGAGCGGATCGAAAAGAACGAATCTTTAAAATGAATGAAAACGTTCGTTCACCTAAAAAACGATCGACCGTTCTTTTGAACGGAGAGAAGTTTGGAACATTTTTATTGATGCACTTATGAGGAAATCCCCCCCCCCCCTTTTGAGCTACATTCATCTTCAAATTTTTGACTCTCAATCAATCTCAAAATTCCATGGGAACCATGACCTCTCCCTAAACCTTGTGATTGTAGGAATTTTTTTAAACAGAAAAAAAGAAAGAAAATATTATGAGGCGATAGCAAAATTTTACTCATGTGTTTTACTTTCCAAGAAAATTAGGTCTTAGTTGGGAGAGAATTTTTTTCCCTCTCCTCGAAACAGAACTATAATTTCCAAAAATTTTGGTTCTATCATTCTCATCATTCCTTGATTTCAAGTATAGACATTTGGACGATCTCTAAATACTGCTGTCTTCAGAGTACACCTATTGATCACGAGACCAAGTGAGCCTAAATTTGCTTTTCTATGGCTTTAATTTCGAAATTTTCTTAGGGAGAGCCACCTTTTCCATGCTGCTCCACAAATGGCACGAAAGGTAACTAAAAATTGCATTTTAGGAGTTAACTGTATTTACTAGCTAGTGAAATATCTAATTGAATAATTAAAACGGTGTTTTTATTTTAGATTTTGATAGGCATACGGGCAGAGGACTGAATGTATAAAAATGTGTTTTGCGTAAAAAAACAGATCAGAGTAGAGGAGGGGGCTGTAGTGGGATCTTACATAGACTATGAAAATCATTCTCAGTTATAAATAGTTCACTTTCGAGGGTTTTGCAGTCGTAAAGCAAATTTCTCCATATACGACGATTATTTTCTCGGTGTTTCTAAAACTCATGGTAAAATCTCCCAAAATTTTTGTTAATTTGACAAAAAGTTAACTCGGAGCCCTTTCGAAGAAGCTATTCCGTCAAATACGGGGAACATTTCGTGAGATTTGCGCATGCGTTACAGGTTCCAGACGCCACACGTTTCGTGGTGAATATCGTTGCCTCAAAGTAACAGCAAGCCCGGCTCTATAAATTTTGGGCCCCCCCTGCAACAAAATCTGTAGGGCCTTCCCCAAAGGCTAGCAGTGTATATATTTGCAGCGTTAATATATTTCAGTGCTTATTTCTTTTATTTTTTTTCCTTCAATTTCTTGGACCGTTGTGCCCTTTAAGGACGCATACGACCCCCCCTCCCCCCCACACTGCGGGGTCTGTGGGTACGCAGATCCGGGTTTAGGCAACAGTATCTTAACTGTAATTCCCTGGGTTTCGATGTCTTACTGTTGCTCTGAGATGACAATATGCTCTCTAAGCATCGGAACGACTAAGGATCACGTGCCTGCGACGCCAGGTAGGCCTGAGATGGTGAAGTGTGAAGCCAC